>NW_028160694.1:222500-371789 GCF_964263955.1 Coregonus lavaretus
AAGTGCACACAATGAACACACACACACAAACACACTGTGAATATTGACATAAACCCTCTACATACTTGAGTTTCTCCAGTCTGCAGTGTCCAGCAGAGAGCAGTCTGACTCCTGAGTCTCCTGGGTGATTGTAGCTCAGGTCCAGCTCTCTCAGGTGTGAGGGGTTTGACTTCAGAGCTGAGACCAGAGAAGCACAGCCTTCCTCTGTGACTAGACAGCCTGACAGCCTGCAAAGAGTCAAATCATATTAAAACCACACTGCTATTCTTTGGTGTGAAAATATATTCTTTCAACAATTTCAGATACATCAGAGTCCTGAATCCTGCCATATCAATTCATATATGTATATATACAGTACCAGTCAAAAGTTTGGACACACCTACACATTCAAGTGTTTTTCTTTATTTTTACTATTTTCTACAGTGTAGAATAATAGTGAAGACATCAAAACTATGAAATAACACATATGGAATCATGTAGTAACCAAAAAAGTGTTAAATTAATCAAAATATATTTTATATTTGAGATTCTTCAAATAGCCACCCTTTGCCTTGATGACAGCTTTGCACACTCTTGGCATTCTCTCAACCAGCTTCATCAGGTAGTCACCTGGAATGCATTTCAATTAACAGGTGTGCCTTCTTAAAAGTTAATTTGTGGAATTTATTTTCTTCTTAATGTGTTTGAGCCAATCAGTTGTGTTGTGACAAGGTAGGGGGGTATACAGAAGATGGCCCTATTTGGTAAAAGACCAAGTCCATATTATGGCAAGAACAGCTCAAATAGGCAAAGAGAAACGACAGTCCATCATAACTTTAAGACATGACGGCCAGTCAATACGGAACATTTCAAGAACTTCGAACATTTCTTCAAATGCAGTCGCAAAAAACATCAAGCGCTATGATGAAACTGGCTCTCATGAGGACCGCCACAGGAATGGAAGACCCAGAGTTACCTCTGCTGCAGAGGATAAGTTCATTAGAGTTACCAGCCTCAGAAATTGCAGCCCAAATAAATTCATCACAAAGTTCAAAGTCACAGACACATCTCAACATCAACTGTTCAGAGGAGACTGTGTGAATCAGGCCTTCATGGTCGAATTGCTGCAAAGAAACCACTACTAAAGGACACCAATAATAAGAAGAGACCTGCTTGGGCCAAGAAACACGAGCAATGGACATTACACAGGTGGACATTTGTCCTTTGGTCTGGAGTCCAAATGGGCGATTTTTGGTTCCAACCGCCTTGTCTTTGTGAGAAGCGGTGTGGGTGAACGGATGATCTCGGCATGTGTAGTTCCCACCGTAAAGCATGGAGGAGGAGGTGTTACGGTGTGGGGGTGCTTTGCTGGTGACACTGTCTGTGATTTATTTCGAATTCAAGGCACACTTAACCAGCATGGCTACCACAGCATTCTGCAGCGATACGCCATCCCATCTGGTTTGGGCTTAGTGGGACTATCATTTGTTTTTCAACAGGACAATGACCCAACACACTTCCAGGCTGTGTATTTGACCAAGAAGGAGAGTGATTGAGTGCTGCATCAGATTACCTGGCATCCACAATCACCCGACCTCAACCCAATTGAGATGGTTTGGGATGAGTCGGACGGCAGAGGGAAGGAAAAGCAGCCAACAAGTGCTCAGCATTTGTGGGAACTCCTTCAAGACTGTTGGAAAAGCATTCCAGGTGAAGCTGGTTGAGAGAATGCCAAGAGTGTGCAAAGCTGTCATCAAGGCACAGGGTGGCTAATTCTATATTTTATTTGTTTAACACTTTTTTGGTTACTACATGATTCCATATGTGTTATTTCATAGTTTTAATGTCTTCACTATTATTTTACAATGTAGAAAATAGTAAAAATAAAGAAAAGCCCTTGACTGAGTAGGTGTGTCCAAACTTTTGACTGGTACTGTAAATAAATGAATGAATGTATCATTATTAACAATAGATAACATGTTTCTAAATTAATCATTGTGTGTCCAGTGGGGGGGTGTCCAGTGGGGGGTTGTCCAGTGGGGGGGTGTCCAGTGGGGGTGTCCAGTGGGGGGGTGTCCAGCGTGTGTGTGTGTGTCCAGTATGTGTGTGTGTGTGTCCAGTATGTGTGTGTCCAGTGTGTGTGTGTGTGTGTGTGTGTGTGTGTGTGTGTCCAGTGTGTGTGTGTGTCCATTGTGTTTTTGTGTGTGTGTGCCCAGTATGTGTGTGTGTGTGTCCAGTGTGTGTGTCCAGTGGGGGTGTGTCCAGTGTGTGTGTGGGTGTGTGTGTGTGTGTGTGTGTCCAGTGTGTTTGTGTGTGTGTGTGTGTGTGTCCAGTGTGTGTGTGTGTGTGTGTGTCCAGAGTGTGTCCAGTGTGTGTGTGGTCATTGAGTGATACAGGAATACTGACCTCAGAGTCTCCAGTCTGCAGTGGGGATCCCCCAGTCCAGCAGAGAGCAGCTTCACTCCTGAATCCTTCAGGTCATTGTTACTCAGATCCAGCTCTCTCAGGTGTGAGGGGTTTGACTTCAGAGCTGAGACCAGAGAAGCACAGCCTTCCTCTGTGACTCCACAGCCTGACAGCCTGCAAAGAGATCATCATGATTTCACAAACACACTCTTAATTTAACACCAGTAGTGTAGAAGGACAATGGCAGATGCATTTGGTTTATTCTCTTAAACAACATATAGATTCATCTTCCATCTCCTAGAATTGTATGGTCATATTGTTATACTAATGTGAACATCAATGCATTGATTCAATATGTTTTTCAATAATACATATATTTCTCTAAACTGAATATTTCTTCCTGATGATTAGTACTTAAATGTCATTTTATGTACTCACAGAGCAGCTCTGGAGGCTTTGACCACTGGCAGCAGCCACAGAAGACCTTCCTCTGATCTGGAGTATTTCTTCAGGTCAAACACATCCAGCTCCTTTTCTGAAGTCAGCAACACAAAGACCAGAGCTGACCACTGTGCAGGTGACAGTACTTCTTCTGAGAGACTTCCTGATCTCAGGTAGCTTTGGATCTCCTCCACTAGAGAATGGTCATTCAGTTCATTCAGACAATGGAACAGATTGATGCACCTCTCTGGAGAGGGATTCTCCCTGATCTTCTCCTTGATGTAATTGACTGTTTCTTCATGGCTCTGTGAGCTGCTTCTTGTCTTTGTCAGTAGACCTCGTAAGTACTTCTGATTGGACTCCAGTGAGAGGCCCAGAAGGAAGCGGAGGAAAAGGTCCAGGTTTCCTGTCTCACTTTGTAAGTCTTTATCCACAGCACTCTTGTACAAAGTAACTTCAGGCTTGTCTCTGAACAGTGCAAAAAAGTTCCTGGTTGATTGAGGTTCGGCCATTAGATTCTCATTGTTGTTGATGAATGAGAGGAACACATATACAGCAGCCAGAAACTCCTGAATGCTCAGATGCACGTAGCAGTAGACCTTGTCCTGGTACAGCCCATATTCCTCTTTAAAGATCTGTGTGCAAAATCCTGCGTACACTGATGCGTCATTGACATCAATGCCAGCCCTTTTCAGGTCTTTTTTTATAGAAAATCAGATTGCCCTCAACAAGCTGTTGAAAAGCCAGTTTTCCCAGTGACAGAATGCTCTCTTTATTCCAGTGTGGACCTGTCTCTTCTTTCCCAAGATACTTTTCATTCTTCTGTTTGGTATGAAACTCCACAAGGTGTGTGTACATCTCAGTCAGTGTCTTGGGCATCTCTTCTGTCTTGTCTGTACTCAACATGTGTTCAAGGACTGTTGCAGAAATCCAACAGAAGACTGGAATGTGGCACATGATGTGGAGGCTCCTTGATGTCTTTATGTGTGAGATGATTCTGCTGGCCAGGTCCTCATCACTGAATCTCTTCCTGAAGTACTCCTCCTTCTGTGGGTCATTGAACCCTCGTACCTCTGTCACCTGGTCAACACACACTGAAGGGATCTTATTGGCTGCTGCAGGTCGGGTAGTTATCCAGAGGAGAGCAGAGGGAAGCAGATTTCCCTTGATGAGATTTGTCAGCAGAACATCCACTGAGGTTGACTCTGTGACGTCACAACAGATCTTGTTCTTCTGCAAGTCTAGGGGCAGTCGGCACTCATCCAGACCATCAAAGATGAACAGAACTTTGTACTTGTCATAGTTGGAGATTCTTGATTCTTTGGTTTCCACTGAGAAGTGATTGAGAAGTTCAATCAAAGTGTGTTTTTCCTTTTTCATCAAATTCAGCTCCCGGAAAGGGAATGAAAATACAAATTGGACATCCTGATTTGCTTTTCCTTCAGCCCAGTCCAGAATGAACTTCTGCACAGAGATTGTTTTTCCAATGCCAGCGACTCCCTTTGTCAGCACAGTTCTGATAAGTTTGTCTTGTCCAGTTAAGGGTCTGAAGATGTCGTTACATTTGACTGCAGTCTCTGGTCTTGCTTGTTTCCTGGTTGTTGTCTCAATCTGTCTCAGCTCATGTTCATTATTGACCTCTCCTGTTCCACCCTCTGTGATGTAGAGCTCTGTGTAGATCTTATTGAGAAGTGTTGGGTTTCCTTGTTTAGCGATCCCCTCAAATACACATTGAAACTTCTTCTTTAGATTAGATTTGAGTTCACGTTGGCAAATCACAGCAAGCTCATCTGAATGAAGAAATAACACAGAGGATATTAATATTACGTCTGATTTAATGCCTACAGTTTTGTAAAACTGTGTTATAAAGTTTAAATTATAATAATGTATTATCTTAACTGACTGTATACATCTGTAAATGTTTTAATAATGCATTCCACACTGGAGTGACTGATTATATATATATTTTTTTGGTATTACTGATGGTGTCATTAATGTTCTCTCTCTCTCTCTCTCTCTCTCTCTCTCTCTCTCTCTCTCTCTCTCTCTCTCTCTAAATTAATCAACACAACACATCCCTGCTGCTACTTGATGAGGTCACTAGGTGTTGTGTTAAGGCTGCTACAATATCATTGAGTTACACAGCTACTTTAGCTGTACTTTAGCTACAGCTTTTAAATGTTCTAAAACAGCATTCAACATGAGGCAGACAGCTCTTACTTTTCTCCAGTGTGTCAGCAAGCTCCTTCTGATTCATTTTCCTCAGGACGAGCAGTGTGATCTTCAGAGCCCCCTCTCTGGCACTGCTCTCCTGCTTCTCATCTTCAGCATCCACCACTTCCTTATCCTGCTTCTGACTCTCAAAGCCTTCTGGGAGTTCTGGACTAAGAATCCTCTTGAACATCTTCAGCTCCTTCTTCACAAATGTCATAATATTCTCTTCAAGCAACTGAAATAAATCAAGTAAATAAGTTAAGCAAGAGAATAAATGCTTTCTCATTAACACATGAATGAATGATTGACAGATCAACTTTACTTGAGGTAAACAAAAACAAATGTACATAACAGGACCACATACACTGAATATGGAGGCCAGGTCTGTTTGATGACTCAGGGAAGACTGACCACTGAGAATCTCTGACTCTGAGCTCTCCTGTTGGTTTCTGTGGACAAAACATGAGATTACATCTCCTCATCCAGGGAGTACACACACACACACACACACACACACACACACACACACACACACACACACACACACACACACACACACACACACACACACACACACACACACACACACACACACACACACACACACACAAACCACTGGATCCACAGCAACTCAAAAGCTTTTTCTGGGAGTGTGAGTGAGGAAGGATCTTTGGGTTCTCTGCCTCTCCTAGCAGCCTGTCATTCATCACTCAAGCTGTTTGCTAACTCTGCTTATAATAATAATAATATGCCATTTAGCAGACGCTTTTATCCAAAGCGACTTACAGTCATGCGTGCATACATTTTTTTTGTGTATGGGTGGTCCCGGGGATCGAACCCACTACCTTGGCATTACAAGCGCCGTGCTCTACCAGCTGAGCTACAGAGGACCACATGCGTTGCCAAAATAAGTAGCTCTGTTTGTGCTCAGACAATCCTACATTTCACACATACACACACGCACACCATTCACCTGCACTGCACAGGCCCCAGAAGCACTGAGAATACTGGGCCTCAATTGGCTCTCAGTCACTGCAGCAAATAGCTATTGCCATAATGAAAGGTTTTTAATACGAGTAGCTGTTTTCCCCTGATGTGTCTTTGTCAAACTGTGGAAGTTTATTTAGTGGTGAAAGTCATTCTCAATCATTTTAACGTTCAACTGTCTCGGTAATTAGCAGGTTCAATGCAGCGAAGGGGTATTTTGGAATGACACCCTCCATTATATGGTGTGCAAGGACTGAACACTCGTTGGTGCAACACAGAATGTACCGAGATAGAAGGAGAGATTGTGGGTGTCTTTATGCCAACAAAGTGTGATTCCAGAGTTTCTACAGTGTTAAGTAGCCTTAGTTATGTTATTTTAAGGACCTATCTTGTGCCTCCTCGCCACAGCGCTACCGTGTCCTCAAGCAACTCAGCGAGAAGAAGCTGAAGGGTTTTTAAAGTGGACAACTTAAACGAAAACCATTCTCTTTTTTCATGAGTGTTCCAGAAGACAGACCTTCATTGCCAGGACAAATAGTGATGTTGTTTCCAAACCAAACTTCAAGGTCTTTAAGTGAGTGTGTGTGTGTGTGTGTGGGGGGGGGGGGGGGGGGGGGGGGTGGGGGGGGGGGGGGGGGGTCGGTCACATATTAACAGAGCTCTCTGCCTAGGCTTCCTCACGGCACCATGACAACCAATACTTACAAAGTAATCCTTATTTTGAATATTTTTGAAATAGACCAAATTTCTTTTGGGCTGAGAATATAAGACTTATAACTCTGAGAGAGCATCCAAGGGCTAGAATGATGTATATAGAATGTATGACAGACAATAATTTTTAAATATAATTCTAAAATCTTCAGAATTCTGGGATTTTTGTCCATAATACAGAATTCAAGCCAACATTCCAATCTCATTATGACTCAACAATTAAGCTAGGCTACAACCATAGAATTTGGAATTAGAACTTGGCTACAACAAGTTCCAAACCAAAGAAAACAACCAGCATATCCATTCACCACACCATAACTACTCAAGTGTATATCTTTTTAAATCTTCATAAGTGGACAGACATCGCGGAGGAGAGGTGAGTTAGAACATAATAATGTGTAAAAGTGTTTGACTTCTAAGGAAATCAGTGAAGGTAGGCCTACTTATTACCATTTAATAAATTATACCAGTTAGCCTGAAGGTAACTGAAGTTGGAAAACTGGCATGGCCAGACAGTTTTAAGAAAATGACATGGAAAAGATTCACACAAAATAAAAAAAATAAGGAATACATGTTTCTCCATACATATTGATGCAGAGAGAAGTCATTGAGATGGAGAAAGAGATGACTGAAAGTGAGGAGATGGAGAAAGGCAACAAGATGAGGGGGGAACGAGAGATAGAAAGACAAAGAGAAATGGAGGGGCTGCTGAGAATGAGAAAGGAGATTGAGACTTGTAACAAGGTAGACCACTACCGGTGGAAGCTGCAGAGAGAGGTGTTGGAGGAAGTCAACAAGGTGAGGGTGGAACCAGAGCAAGAAAGAGAAATGCTAATTGAAGAGTTGCTGAGACAGATAAGGGAGACTGAGGCTTCTATTGAGGTAAACTGCTACCAATGGAAGCTGGAGAGAGAGTTGTTTGAGAAACAGAGAGAAAGTGCAGTGTCAGACAGAAAAAATATGGAGCTCAAGATGGCAAAGCTGAAGGTGCAGAACATACTGCACTTGGCCAAGATAGGGAAGTTGACCGTGGAGAACACGAGGCTGTCAGCTGAGAATGAAAGGGTGAGAGAGGTGTCGGACAAACAGAGAGAAAGCGCAGTGTCAGACAGAAAAAAGATGGAGCTCAAGATGGCAAAGCTGAAGGTGCAGAACATACTGCACTTGGCCAAGATAGGGAAGTTGACCGTGGAGAACACGAGGCAGTTAGCTGAGAATGAAAGGCAGCGAGAGGTGATGGACAAACAGAGAGAAAGCGCAGCGACCGACAAACAAACAATGGTGGACAAGATATCAAAGGTGAAGATGTCCTTGGCCAAGTTATGGAAGGTGACAGTGGAGAACAAGAAGAGACTGTTAGCTGAGAATGAAAGGGTGGGGAAGGAGAGGGTGAGAGAGAGGAATGGATGGAACCTCATAAGAAATGGTTTGGAGACAGCTTTGGCCAAAGCAGACCAGGAGAGGAATCAGACCCTAGTAGCCTGGAAGGAGGACAGGGGGAGATGGGCCAAGGCCAAGGCTGGCCTACGAAGCCTCTTGGATCAACGGGGGGAAAGATGGATGAAGGAGAAGGAGGAGATTAAGAGGAGGAGCATGCAGGCAGCAGAGGAGTGGATAATTGAGCTGAGAGAGAAGGAGAGAGCGATAGAGGCTCTGGAAAGAGAAAAGATGAGGATTCTGTGCCTGAATGGACAAGAGAAGAAGGGATGGGAGATGGAAAAGAGAGAGATGGAGAAGGAGAACTGGAAGATTACAGAGGAGCGGGAGAGAAAGAGTAGTGAAATTGAGAAAATGCAAAGGGACAAAGAGAGATGGGCAATAGAGCAGAGGGATGTGGTGGAGAGGATGAAGGAGGCGTACATAAAGCTGTACCAGATGCAGACTGTCCTGAGGTTCAGAGAGCAAGAGCAGGCACAGGTACAGTACTCCATTTAACCAGTCACAGTTCAGGGAGGTCATAAGTCACCTCCTAATGGTTATACTATCAGATTCAACAGATTAAGTTGACTGCATGCTAGAGAAGGAGTAATAATAATATTTCAGATCACTGACCAACATGTATGGACTTTCTCTTTCAGATGGAAACTAAACGCGCCCAGAGAGTCAGGGCAAAGCAGGAGAAAAAGGAGAGGAAAGAAAGAGACTTGTTGGAGAAGAACAAAGTAAAAGAACTGCTCAGAGCTAGAAAAGCAGAGAGTAAGGAAGAAGTGAGGAAGAATAAGGAGAGGGTGAAAGCCCACCTGGACGAGGTGGCAAGGAACTATAACGAAAAGAAACAGAGGGAGAAAGAAAGAGAAAAGCTGTTGAAAAAGGCATATGGCAAAGAAAATCACATGGTGTACATCCCAGACCTCATACTGAAGAAGATGTAAGAACACAACGCATATAGAAGAGTAAATATTATCAGCTAGCATTGGTCAAAAGTTCATTTCTATCTTCTTTCATTTAGTGGAATACTTCATCAATAAAATAATATGAGCATTTATTTGTCAGCATTCATTCCCATATGGAAGAAAGAACACACAAAATATGAGAAAAGTATAAGATGTGGATTAAAGGTTGATGTGGTTACTGGATAATGCAATGTGAAGGGCTAGATTCTATCAAATCGGAGGTGGAACTGCGTTAGAGATGGCAAATCCACAAGCAGCTCCTTGCATTCGCTTATCGCGTACACTGCCATTGGATGCAACGAGAGAGAGAGAGAGAGGCATCAACAGAATACCCTTAGGTGCATGAATGCCTAGTGTGTTTATGTATACGTGTGTGTCAGAGGAGGCTGGTGGGAGGAGGTATAGGAGGACAGGCTCATTGTAATGGCTGGAATGGAATAAATGGAAGAGTTTCCATATGTTTGATGTGTTTGATACCGTTCCATTTATTCCATTCCAGCCATTCCAATATGCCCATCCTCCTATAGCTCTTCCTACCAGCCTCCTCTGGTGTGTGTGTGTATGTGTCAGTGGTACACGCCTCCGATGAGCAACACTGCTCTTACCCCCTCATCCCTCATCAGTGGCTGTCTCCTGCCCCCTCTCCTCCATCCGTCTCTGGCCACCTCTCCTGCTCCCACTCCTCCATCCCTCTCTGGCACACTCTCCTGCCCTCTCTCCTCCATCCCTCTTTGGCCCACTCTCCTGGCCCCTCTCCTACATCCCTCTCTGGCCACCTCTCCTGCTCCCACTCCTCCATCCCTCTCCTCCATCCCTCTCTGGCCTATTCTCCTGCCCCCTCTCCTCCATCCCTCTCTGGCCCACTCTCCTGCCCCCTCTCATCCATCCCTCTCTGGACACCTCTCTGGCCACCTCTCCTGCTCCCACTCCTCCATCAATTATTACACTGAGTCCTCTGTAGCTCAGCTGGTAGAGCACGGCACTTGTAACGCCAAGGTAGTGAGTTCGATCCCCGGGACCACCCATACACAAAAAAATGTATGCACACATGACTGTAAGTCGCTTTGGATAAAAGCGTCTGCTAAATGGCATATTATTATTATTAATATTAATTAGGTGTCCATGATTGTATGAGGGTCCAGATTGGGAATTTAGCCAGGACACCGGGGTTAACACCCCTACTCTTACAATAAGTGCCATGGGATCTTTAGTGACCACAGAGAGTCAGGACACCCATTTAACATCCCATCCGAAAGACGCCACCCTACACAGGGCAATGTCCCCAATCACTGCCCTGGGGCATTGCGATATTTTATTTTAGACCAGAGGAAACAATGCCGGCACTTGCAGTCTAGGTAGGGCTTCATGTGCGAGATCTCTAATAGCGTCATTCTAGTGGAATCCAGAAAGAACAAAACCCTGTCCTCAAACATTTACATTTTATGTATTTAGTCTTCATAATCATCGTCCTTCATCAATTGTGTCTTTTTATTTTTATTTTTGCAAATTTAAAAGACCTAGCTAGCTAAAAGACAAAGTCAACCGGTTCCTTTAAAAATTGCAGCTAATTTTCTCATTCACCTGGCAGCCTTTTATATATTCAATGGGGGGGAAATGTAAATCAGCGGGGCAGTCAGGTGCTAAACAGGTAAATATAGGGATTAAATCAATAGAACACAAACATGATGAATAGCTCCTACAACCCCCTATTCTCTATATAATGCACTGGTCAAAAGTAGTTCAATGTGAATAGGGTGCCACGTGCTCCGTCATCTCGCTGAGTCTGGCCTTGGACTCCCGGTACCTCTGTCATCTTACCTGTTTGAAGAAGCCATTCGTAGTAATTACCGTCTGACCATTTTCAACAGTGCAGCTTTGCTAAGGACTGATCTGAAGTCATGGTCCATATGGAAGTAGATTCTCCCAGGGCTTGCCAGGAATTGTGGCCAGGTATTTCCTCACTCCTCGGCACATTGCACCGATTAAAGAAGAAAGTTGTCCACTGAAAATGTATCTTCTAAAACTCGCTTTACACCACAAGCTTGTAAAGTGGTTATCCCACTGGCTATAGGGTGAACGCACCAATTTGTGAGTCGCTCTGGCTAAGAGCGTCTGCTAAATGACGTTAATGTGCCCTTGAGCAAGGCACTTAACCCTAATTGCTCCTGTAAGTCGCTCTGGATAAGAGCGTCTGCTAAATGACTAAAATGTAATGTAAATGTGATGGGGTTCACTTCCAAAAAGGCATTTCCTATATAGCCATACTATAATTTAAAGGCAGACATCAGCGGGCAAACAATTATTTAAGATGAATTCAAATTGAAGGATGATTTAAGCGACGAGGGATAGAAGTTGGAAAACCTCATGATGTCATCACGTCAGACATCACTCTTAAACTTGCTGGAACTGTAATTGAGACTGAGAGTTGAGGTTCAATTTTATAACTTATATATAGATAGATAGGATGGAAAACATTATTAACCCCCAAGGACAAATTTATTTAATTTGTTCGAGGGCCAATGTGGGGGTCACAGGTCAGGATCAGACCACCTCCCCTAAAGCATGACACGGGAAAGGTCAGGGGGGCAGATTCCCAGCCAGTAAAACACCCTGAGTGGAAATGTGTTTGTATGTGTCCTCATCTCCTCTACCACTCAGCGGGTTAATGTCTATCCATCCTCCCGCTGGCTGCAGCAACAGGAAGTGAGGTCATGCAGACAGTGTTTTATCAGGCCTTCAGGGAGCCAGTAAATCAGTTCTGTCTGTGTGTGTGCGTGTGTGTGTGCGTGCGTGCATATGTACATGTGCAGTCAGGGTATACGGTGCATGACTCCAAAGGGTAAATCACGCTCTATGTGTGTACTCTCTGTATGAGAGTGTGGGCCTCTCTTAGCAGCAGAGATCTGTCAGTTATGCGGGAGTATGTGGGAGTCCTCTACTGTTCTACAGTGAATTATCTTGGCACCTCAGCAAACTCATCATCGTCTCCCAAAGTACCAGCAGCTTCCCCTTCTCTTTCCTCTCTGTTTGTCTTTCCCTCCGTTGTCTTCTCTCTTCTTTCATTAAGAGCTAAATAAACCAGTGAAGAAGCCTAGCACCACTAGGACTGTGTTCCAGAGCTAGGCATGTCCAGTTGCTCTCTATCCCTCAGTGTTCTGTTGACACATCCTATCATTACTCACTGCTAGTTGTTCAGCAGGATCCATTCTGAGTTTTCAGTCTATGTATAGTCTTCCAGAGGCTAAACATGAACAAATCTGATGTTTTCCACTTAAAGGAAAATATAAAAGCATACTTGGAGGCTGCTCGGAGGCTTTCTTCCCCACCCCAAGGCCGGTATAGCTCTACCAGTGTTGCCAGATTCTATTGCCACTTTCTAGCACAATCAGAACCAAAATCCTGCCCAATCCACTAAAAAGTAGCCACATTTTAACAGATTTCTCTGTGAGCTGGGTGGGCGGGATTTGTATGTTTCTTGCATCGCATTTCTTTTAGGTGTGAAACTACCCAATCTGGCAACACTGAGCTCTACCTCCAGGACCACCAGTGGTAATGAGGGGATAGTAGAGAGGGGCCAGGGGAGGAAGCAGAGGGGGTTGTGGTTGTAGTTACTGGTGCTTCTTCATTTTAACAGAGGTGTGGTCTCCTTGATGGCTTTCTCACACTCCTCTCTCTGGACTGTTAAGCACTTTAGGCCCTGATCTCTCCCCCTACCTTCCTTTTCACTCCTCCTCTCAGACCAACAGCCCTCTTCCTCTGTGTTAGTCTTCAGCTGTGACAGACGCACAGAAGGGTGTCTCCCCTCCTCTAAAAGCTCAGACACACCGGTTGGATTGTCAAACGTTTGCCTGCCGACAGTTTTTTATTTATTTTTATTTCACCTTTATTTAGTACTTAGCACCTCTGAACAGTGTCGGCAGTCAATCTCTTATGTGTTCATTTACATTTACATTTTAGTCATTTAGCAGACGCTCTTATCCAGAGCGACTTACAGTTAGTGAATACATATTTTATGTATTCACTAATGTATTCACACTGTATTTGTTCACACAGCAAAGACCTTGGAAGTCGTCAGCCACTCAGCCTTGTTAAAATACTCCAAACCAGAAGGTGGTAGTAGCGTTGTTTGACAATGCATATATATGCGTATTGCTTATGGTCTAGATTCCAAGTTATCTGCGCTAATGTCGTTATTTTGTACAAAGCCCTTGTTGATACTAGCCAGATGGCCACTACTAGATAACTACCTAGCAAGATGATGAAGAAACAATTTAAGGCACTCTCCATAATCCCATATTGCCAGTGCCAGCCCATAGCCAAATGTTTAGCTAACTAGTTAATGTTAGCATATTCGCTAGCTAGCACAACATAGCTAGCTAGCTAAGGACATTGCACTAACTAGGCAGCTAACACAGGCAGCTGTTTAATGCAAACTATCTAATCCATTGTGATTTAATTATAATGGCAATACTAACTACAGTGGTTAGCTGTCTTGGAGGAAGTATTTAGTGTTGTGTGCATTGCGTCTGTGCACTTATCTAGCTACCATCCCATAGCCTACATTGCATATGAAGTGTGACTGGCTCATCTGTGGATGTACGCAGAAAATGCCCTCTTTAAAAATAAATAATTGCTGGCTCCCCCACATGGGGTTTCGTGCTCTCTGACTGGCTCAAAGTCAAGTTATTGGCCACTGACAAGCATTGCTATTCTACAAGTAGAATCGGTAGGTTTGTTGCTACTGGGTCGGCACGCGGCAGGTACCATTTTTGTTCTAGCAAGAGAAGGAACGGCCTCCCTCTGTCATGGCCCAGCACTAAATGACTTTGTAGGATGGTGTGATGAATCACACTTGGTCCTCAATACCAACAAGATCAAAGAGATGTGCATAGATAGACTTCAGGAAGCGAACAACACCCACTTCTGCAACATCTATCAGAGGTCAGAACATAGAGATTGTAGAGGAATACAAATATCTGACTGTCCACTTAGACAATAAACTTCAGTAAAGTAAATCTACAGACCTGATTTACAAAAAGAGTCAACAGAGACTGTACTTTCTCAAAAAGCTGGGATCTTTTAATGTTAACTATACTATACTGACTGTGTTTTACAAATCTTAGTATTTAAACTTTTTGCATTTTTTGTTGGTTTGGCAATGCCACTGTCAGACAGAAAAATATGCTGAGAAGGATTATCACCACAGCAAGCAAGGTGATGAGATCTTTAAGTTCAGAGCCCTCAGCAAGGCTCACAAAAACATTTTAGACCCAAGCCACCCCCGTACCTGAACTTTGAACTACTCCCCTCTGGGTGCAGGTATAGGGCACCCCCCGGCAGGAAAAACAGAACTAGACAAACATTTGTGCCAGGTGTGATATCCCTCCTAAACAGCTTGGGCTAATGTTCCTATCCACCAGTAAGGCCAGCAGGCTAGTCTCTTTCATTGATATATACTGTATGTGTCACCATCGTCTAACATAGAGGACCAATGCGCAGCGTTGAAGGTGAACATATTTTATTACTATAAATGATCACACGCTCAAAAACACAAACGAAAACGTGACGTCTACGGTTTCACACAAACCGAAATGAACAAGAAACCACAAACACAACGTGAAAGACAGATAGTTAAATATGGCTCCCAATCAGAGACAACGAGCCAACAGCTGACACTCGTTACCTCTGATTGGGAGTCACTCAAACAAAGAAATACAATAACCTAGAACCCACAACAAAACATAGAAACTAACACCCTGGCTCAACATACGAGAGTCCCCCGAGCCAGGGCGTGACAGTACCCCCCCCTAAAGGCGCGGACTCCGACCGCGCCAACGAAACACAACAGGGGAGGGACCGGGTGGGCACTCCGCCTAGGCGGCGGATCCGGCTCCAGTGGAACAGGCACGTGCCGTGCCGGACCGACGACGCACACCACTGGCTTGGTGTGGGGAACAGGCACGGGCCGTGCTGCACTGACGACGCACACCACTGGCTTGGTGTGGGGAGCAGGAGCGGGCCGGACAGGGCTGACGAACCGCCCCACAGACTTGGTGCTGGGAGCAGGAATGGGCCGGACCGGGCTGGCGACGCGCACCACAGACCTGGTGCGGAGAGCAGGAACGGGCAGAGCCGGGCTGACGAGACGCACCACAGACTTGACGCGGGGAGCAGGAATGGGCCGGACCGGGCTGGCGACGCGCACCACAGACCTGGTGCGGAGAGCAGGAACGGGCAGAGCCGGGCTGACGAGACGCACCACAGGCTTGATGCGGGGAGCAGGAATGGGCCGGACTGGGCTGGCGACGCGCACCACAGACCTGGTGCGGGGAGCAGGAACGGGCAGAGCCGGGCTGACGAGACGCACCACAGACTTGATGCGGGGAGCAGGAATGGGCCGGACTGGGCTGGCGACGCGCACCGCAGGTTCGGTGCGGGGAGCAGGAATAGACCGGACCGTACTGGGGACACACACCACTGGCTCTACACCGGGATCTGGAACGGGCCGGACCGGACTGGCAACACACGCCAGTACCTCTCGCCGTGCCTCCACACCTTCCATCCCCTCTTCTACCAGTGGCCCCCGTAACCCGGCGGCCTTCTCCGGCAACCCACTGGACCGCTCTATCGCGGCCTCCTGCTGGTCCGCCGTCGTGAGCCCCCCCCTAAAAATTTTCGGGGCGTCTCTCCTACCCGTGGACCACGTCTCCATATCCCTCGCCAGCTTCTCACCCTTCTGCCATAATGTCAAGCCCTTGTCTTCCTCCCTCGGCTTGACCCAGTCCAGGAGGCGAAGGAGATCTGTGAGGGATCTCCCTGGCGATGGCTCCTGAACACGCTGCTTGGTCCCATCTTGGTGGTTTCTTCTGTCACGATCGTCTAACATAGAGGACCAATGCGCAGCGTTGAAGGTGAACATATTTTATTACTATAAATGATCACACGCTCAAAAACACAAACGAAAACGTGACGTCTACGGTTTCACACAAACCGAAATGAACAAGAAACCACAAACACAACGTGAAAGACAGATAGTTAAATATGGCTCCCAATCAGAGACAACGAGCCAACAGCTGACACTCGTTACCTCTGATTGGGAGTCACTCAAACAAAGAAATACAATAACCTAGAACCCACAACAAAACATAGAAACTAACACCCTGGCTCAACATACGAGAGTCCCCCGAGCCAGGGCGTGACAGTATGTAACTGTTATGAATTTTGTATTGTCAATTTGTTGTCTACTGTATAAACGCCACTTTAAAAATGTGCATGATAGTGCAACAAAATGTCCCCATGGGGACAATAAAGTCAGTAATGTAAAGTAAGTACTCATCGGCAGTATATCGGCAGTGAGATTCTCAGTGTGTTTCATGCTTAACAGCCCCACCATAGTCACAGTGTCAACACTGCTGTTTGACCACTGTGCTTCATCTCTGTAAAAAACTCATTCAGATGTAGAAAGCTCAGTGATGTGGCAGTAACCGGTAAAGACACATTCCTGTATTTCATTACAAACTGTAGTTTATTGTCCAATTTCAGATGAGTGTTTCCTAGTCTGTCTGGGCTAGAGGCTGGAGCTCTCACCTGTGTCACAGACAGATGTCATGTGTTCATCATAGCCCCCTCCCATCCCTCCTCCACACCAAACCTTCTTGCCACAGCTCGCATTGATGTGCCATCCTGGATGAGCTGCACTACCTGAGCCACTCGTGTGGGTTGTAGACTCCGTCTCATGCTACCACTAGAGTGAAAGCACCGCCAGCATTCAAAAGTGACCAAAACATCAGCCAGGAAGCATAGGAACTGAGAAGTGGTCTGTGGTCACCACCTGCAGAACCACTTCTTTATTGGGGGTGCTAATTGCCTATAATTTCCACCTGTTGTCTATTCCATTTGCACAACAGCATGTGAAATTTATTGTCAATCAGTGTTGCTTCCTAAGTGGACAGTTTGATTTCACAGACATGTGATTGACTTGGAGTTACATTGTGTTGTTTAAGTGTTCCCTTTATTTTTTTGAGCAGTGTATATCAGTAAAAAAAAAAAACAATAGTTATTTGTTCAGAGAGTCAAGGATATGTTTTGTATAATTCTACAAAGTCCTAGAAAAAATGTAGGCCTATTTTCCTACAGTGAGTATCTATATCCACCATCATCAGTACAAATGACTCCAGTGCTTTTACCATTTCCCTACATTGAGTTACTATAGCCAGCCGTGATGTCAGAGTTTTCAGTTCAACTGAAAGCTAACTTTGCAACAAGATTTGATGAGTTTAGTATCACAAAGGTGATGCATTTTTTAATGTTTATTATTATTATTATTATTTATTTTTTTATTTATTTTTTAGGGGGTAGATCAGCTTTAATACTGCAGATAGATCGTAACTTCCATCAATGTAATTGTCTGCATCACTTCCAATCCCCCATATGTTTTTTTTTCTTGCAAATATATATATATATATATATACACACACACATACAGTTGAAGTCAGAAGTTTACATACACCTTAGCCAAATCCATTTAAACAGTTTTTCACAATTCCTGACATTTAATCCTAGTACAAATTTCCTGTCTTAGGTCAGTTAGGATCACCACCTTATTTTAAGAACGTGAAATGTCAGAATAATAGTAGAGAGAATGATTTATTTCAGCTTTTATTTCTTTCATCACGTTTCCAGTGGGGCAGAACTGAAAAAAGCGTGTGCGAGCAAGGAGGCCTACAAACTTGACTCAGTTACACCAGCTCTGTCAGGAGGAATGAGCCAAAATTCACCCAACTTATTGTGGGAAGCTTGTGGAAGGCTACCCGAAACGTTTGACCCAAGTTAAACAATTTAAAGGAAACGCTACCAAATACTAATTGAGTGTATTGTGGGAAGCTTGTGGAAGGCTACACTCAATTAGTATTTGGTAGCATTCCCTTTAAATTGTTTAACTTGAGTCAAACGTTTCGGATAGCCTTAGTAACTGAGTCAGGTTTTAGGCCTCCTTGCTCGCACACGCATTTTCAGTTCTGCCCACATATTTTCTATAGGATTGAGGTCAGGGCTTTGTGATGGCCACTCCAATACCTTGACTTTGTTGTCCTTAAGCCATTTTGCCAAAACTTTGGAAGTATGCTTGGTGTCCATTTGGAAGACCCATTTGCGACCAAGCTTTAACTTCCTGACTGATGTCTTGAGATGTTGCTTCAATATATCCACATAATTTCCTTCCTCATGATGCCATCTATTTTGTGAAGTGCACCAGTCCCTCCTGCAGCAAAGCACCTCCACAGCATGATACTGCCACCCCAGTGCTTCACAGTTGGGATGGTGTTCTTTGGCTTGCAAGTACCCCCCCCCCCCCTTTCCTCCAAACATAGCGATGGTCATTATGGCCAAACAGTTCTATTTTTGTTTCATCAGACCAGAGGACATTTCTCCACAAAGTACGATCCATGTCCCCATGTGCAGTTGCTAACTGTAGTAAGGCTTTTTTATGGCAGTTTTGGAGCAGTGGCTTCTTCCTTGCTGAGCGGCCTTTCAGGTTATGTCGATATAGGACTCGTTTTACTGTGGATATAGATACTTTTGTACCTGTTTCCTCCAGCATCTTCACAAGGTCCTTTGCTGTTGTTCTGGGACTGATTTGCACTTTTCCCAACAAAGTACGTTAATCTCTAGGAGACAGAACGCGTCTCCTTCCTCAGCGGTATGACGGCTGCGTGGTCCCATGGTGTTTATACTTGCGTTACTATTGTTTGTACAGATGAATGTGGTACCTTCAGGCGTTTGGAAATTGCTCCCAAGGATGAACCAGACTTGTGGTGGTCTAAAAAAAAAATCAGAGGTCTTTTGATTTTCCCATGATGTCAAGCAAAGAGGCACTGAGTTTAGGTAGGCCTTGAAATACATCCACAGGTACACCTCCAATTGACTCAAATTATGTCAATTAGCCTATCAGAATCTTCTAAAGCCATGACATCATTTTTTGGAATTTTCCAAGCTGTTTAAAGGCACAGTCAACTTAGTGTATGTAAACTTCTGACCCACTGGAATTGTGATACAGTGAATTATAAGTGAAATAATCTGTCTCTAAACAATTGTTGGAAAAATTACTTGTGTCAAGCACAAAGTAGATGTCCTAACCGACTTGCCAAAAACTATAGTTTGTTAAGAAGAAATGTGTGGAGTGGTTGAAAAACAAGTTTTAATTACTCCAACCTATGTGTATGTAAACTTCCGACTTCAACTGTATATGCTATACTATTGAGAGAGAGTCTACTATACTATATATATACACTATATATAGAGAATATATTATACTGTATATATACATACATACATACATACATACACATCCTTTTTAGAAATATATTCCCCTTTATTCCTTTCCAACCCCACCACCCCTTCCCTAATTGGAGTAAACTAGTGAACAACTAGGTTTAGGCCTCTACTTCCAGCTTATACTTACTATATACATTTTATGGACACAGTCAATTTTACAATAATTCTATTTAGTTTGTTTTTACTCCTGAACTTCCTCTACCCTCAACCTCTCCGATCATTTTCATGATGTCCATCCGGTTTGCTTCTATATGCCATATCTTTCTAACTGTGCTCTTTCACAAAAGCTCTCAACCTATAACCTATATAATTGTTATGCTTATTATGGACACAGTATGCTTACATTATTAGTTATCTTGTTATTGCTTGTTGTTAGTTGTTATTAGTCCCATCCTTCAACTCCATTCAACACCACCCATCTATCTCTTAACACCATCCATATTGGAATTGTATTTGCCATATATATTTCAACTGTACTGTGATGTTTTACAAAAGTTCTGAACCTTTCTATTCTCATTGTTTCTACAGAATGTAAATTGAAAATTAACATTTTTGCTAAAAGTATTATTATATTATTGATCGATTGACTATGACTTTTCAGATCACCCAGTAATGCTATCTGCAGGGTTAGCTCCAGGTAAATATTGCAATCCTTTAGCCATTCCTGGACCTGTGTCCAAAAACAAGCTACAAATGGACAGTACCAAAACAAATGATCTAATGATTCTGTGTCTTCGCAGCAAAATCTGCAGAGCTGGGAAGATTGTATCCCCCATATAAATAACATTATATTGGTTGCAAGAATTAAATATAATAATTTAAATTGAAAAATTCAAAGTTTTGAATCCGGAGTCGTTTGGCGTATCAGTTCATAAACACTATGCCATGGAATGGGTACATCAAAAAACTCTTCCCAACTATTTTGCAATCTATATGGGACGGCTGTCAATCTTTTGGTCCTTAAATGAAACTGGTATACTTTTTTATTTATCACAGTTTTCTTTAACCAATTATGTTCTTTAATGCAAGGCCGACAGACAAGTTCCTTACTTTTTCCCCCTTCCACTTTCCTCTTCCATTTTTGCGGTAAGGCTGCAATTATTTGGTTGTAATTTTGGGTAGAGCAGACATTTCCATATGTTTTTGTTAGCTGCATGTGTGGTGATGCAGTTTGTTAGGGACTCTTTCTATACTGATGCGGCGGGGGAGACTTCTCTGTGAAAGCTAAGGTGCCGATGTCACATGACAAGGGTTCCCTCTACCTAGAGATCGTAGACATGCAAGTATCTTATCTGAGGCAGGAGCTTCAGTCTGTGGGCTGCGCAAAGTTTTGGACTGAGCATATTATTGCAGAAAAATTCCCAAACAGACACGAGTAAATCAAGCTTCTCTCATATGAAAACGAACACTGTTCCTCCCTGTCAAATGGGAATCACTGCGGGTTGCCCTGATTACCTGCCAAACTTTTCTGCTCTCTCCAAATCTTAAAAGTGCAATTTCTTCCATTTGAAGGCAAACACTTGTGTGTTTCTTATGTTAAAAATAAATTGTATAAGACAGGCTTCAGGCTCTGATCAGTCCCTACACCCAAACGAGGGCATTGCGTTCATCCACCTCTGGCCTGCTGGCCCCCCTACCTCTGCTGAAGCACAGTTCCCGCCCCGCCCAGTCAAAGCTGTTCGCTGCTCTGGCACCCCAATGGTGGAACAAGCTCCCTCACGACGCCAGGACAGCGGAGTCACTCACCACCTTCCGGAGACACTTGAAACCCTACCTTAAGGAAACCCCAACCCCAACCCAAATAAAAAAATAAAAAATAAAACATATTGTAAAGTGGTTATCCCACTGGCAATAAGGGGAATGCACCAATTTGTAAGTCGCTCTGGATAAGAGCATCTGCTAAATGACGTAAATGTAAATGTAAATATTGAAATGAAATAAATATAGAATGGAATTGTCACAATCGTCAAGAGAAGTGGACCAGGGCGCAGCGTAATATGCGTACATCTCTTTAATAGAGTACTGGCAACACGATACAAATAACAAAACAACAAACGATAACGTGAAGTCCTTGGTTAACAACACAAACCAACACGGAACAAGATCCCACCAAACACAAGTGCACAATAGGCTGCCTAAGTATGGTCCCAATCAGAGACAACAAGCAACAGCTGATTCACGTTGCCTCTGATTGAGAACCACCCCGGCCAACATAGAAAACACATGAACTAGAAACTAAACGTAGAACACAAAACATAGACACTACACACCCTGGCTCAACATAACAGAGTCCCCAGAGCCAGGGCGTGACAGGAATGTGATTCTGCTCAGTTGAAATATGCATAAAAGGTTTCCTATGTGTAAATAAAGACTAAAGATAAAGCTATGGATGTAGAATGGAATGCAGGTCAACTGTGTTAGAAGTTATTTCCTGTCTTACACCATTTACTTTTAACATAAGAAACACAAAAGTGTCTCCCTTCAAATGGAAGAAATTGCTCTTTCACTAAATATACAGTTAAATAACGCTGACTGACACCCAATAGCTTCAGGATGCTGAGCACTAATGCTAGCTTATTAGAAGTCTATGATCGTCTTGTCTGTTCCATCTCCCTCCCTCCCTCCCTCCCTCCCTCCCTCCCTCCCTCCCTCCCTCCCTCCCTCCCTCCCTCCCTCCCCCTCTCAGCCAGATTGACCCATCCCCATCCCCACTCCCCTCCCTCCCTCCCTCCCTCCCTCCCTCCCTCCCTCCCTCCCTCCCTCCCTCCCCCCTCTCAGCCGGTTTGACCCATCCCCACTCCCCTCCCTCCCTCCCTCCCTCCCTCCCTCCCTCCCTCCCTCCCTCCCTCCCTCCCTCCCTCCCTCCCTCCCTCCCTCCCTCCCCCTCTCTCTCCCTCCCTCACTCCCTCCCTCCCTCCCTCCCTCCCTCCCTCCCTCCCTCCCTCTCCCTCCCTCCCTCCCTCCCTCCCTCCCCTCTCAGCAGGTGTGCTGATTTACTGGTGCACTGAACCATGTTGCACACCGTAGTTTAAGAACTCTGTGGACCAGTAGTAAAAACAATGACGTCATATCTGAATTCGTCCATCTTTATGCACCTTGAAATTGTAACTCTGGTATGGAGTGGTTTGCTGTGTGTTGGATTCAATGTATTGGACTGTAGAGAAAGGTTGTTAAGGTAACGATATGCTGTCATTGGATCATTAAAGAAATCATCAGTTCAAGTGTACATGTAAAATGTGTGTGTACAGGATGGATGACTTTTATAGTTTCCTACGAGGCAGGAAAGTTCCGGAGGAGACTATTAGAGAGATGGAGAAAGAGAAGGTGCAAAAGTGAAGATAGATCCAGATAGTGTTGTTTTCCCTGGAATCAAGCTGTTTATTCAATACATTCCACTGGGTCAAATTACATATATTTTGTAATAACTCCCCACTTGGAGTAAATTATGGTTATGAACAACTACTGATGTTTTATGTCAATGGAAAATATATTATTTAGATTTTCTTCCCTGCATTAGAGTGATGAAAGTGTGCTTCCACTCACGAGTGATGACCAGCTAAGCGCCTACCAACCGTCCTACGGGGATCGCCTTGCCATTCTCACATACTGCAGGCAGAAGACTAAAAGCCTTGCGAAACGAAAATCTAAACTGTTTGACAGATTCAAATTCAAGTTAAAGGCAAAGCAGAGCCATCAGTCAACAGATCAATGGTCACAGGAAGAGAACTCAAGAGGAGAGACAAAATCAAGACCTGCTCTGTAGAACAACAGAAACATGTAGGTGGGGGGGCTCATCAATCAGAGGAAGAACATAACCTTTGTTAAGTCAGAGCCAGGCGAGGTGGGGGCACCCGCAAAGTTGATTCCCCAAGGACAGGGGAAAGAACTCAAATAAATGGCACAGAATTAATATTTTCCAAATGGAGAAAATTATAATGGAAAAATCGAAGACTTTGATGTGAATCTGACTGATTACTAAGAATAATAATATGCCATTTAGCAGACGCTTTTATCCAAAGCAACTTACAGTCATGTGTGCATATATTTTTACGTATGGGTGGTCCCGGGGATCGAACCCACTACCCTGGCGTTACAAGCGCCATGCTTTACCAATTGAGCTACAGAGGACCACATTCAATTAATGACAGCATCACAGTTGGACAATTATATGAAGCCACAAAGTTTAATATAATGAGGTTCTACCTGACATCACAAGGAAGGTAAGAGGCAAATGGAACTAATGGAAGGGAAGAAGCAAATGGAACTAATGGAAGGGAAGAGGCAAATGGAACTAATGGAAGGGAAGAGGCAAATGGAACTAATGGAAGGGAAGAAGCAAATGTTGCTGCTGATGACAATGAAACACTCTCCAGGTTCTCAAGACCTCCCAGATACTCATATAAGCATTCTGTTGTTACAAGCCCTCCCAGATACTCATATAAGCATTCTGCTGTTAAAAGACCTCCCAGATACTCATATAAGCATTCTGCTGTTACAAGCCCTCCCAGATACTCATATAAGCATTCTGTTGTTACAAGACCTCCCAGATACTCATATAAGCATTCTGCTGTTACAAGACCTCCCAGATACTCATATAAGCATTCTGCTGTTACAAGCCCTCCCAGATACTCATATAAGCATTCTGCTGTTACAAGACCTCCCAGATACTCATATAAGTACTCTGCTGTTACAAGACCTCCCAGATACTCATATAAGTACTCTGCTGTTACAAGACCACCCACATTCTCATATAAGTACTCTGCTGTTACAAGACCACCCACATTCTCATATAAGTACTCTGTTGTTACAAGACCTCCCACATTCTCATATACATACTCTGCTGTTACAAGACCTCCCAGATACTCATATAAGCATTCTGTTGTTACAAGACCTCCCAGATACTCATATAAGCATTCTGCTGTTACAAGACCTCCCAGATACTCATATAAGCATTCTGTTGTTACAAGACCTCCCAGATACTCATATAAGCATTCTGCTGTTACAAGACCTCCCAGATACTCATATAAGTACTCTGTTGTTACAAGACCTCCCAGATACTCATATAAGCATTCTGTTGTTACAAGACCTCCCAGATACTCATATAAGCATTCTGCTGTTACAAGACCTCCCAGATACTCATATAAGCATTCTGCTGTTACAAGCACTGACTCTTCACCCCCTGAGCAGGGCACCCAACACACTGACATTGTGGAGAAGGCTTTTGCAGGAGCAAGCACAGACTCATTATATACAGAGGATATGCAATCTATAATGTATGTCAGTCTTATGGATGAGAGCAATATTGTCACAGTTGGCAGTGGAGAACATCCAGGGATAGAAGACCTCAGGCTGGAGGATACGTTACCTCTTGGGAGAACCTCAGACAATACGGCCAGGATAGAAGACCTCAGGCTGGAGGACACGTTACCTCTTGAGGGAACCTCAGACAATACGGCCAGGATAGAAGACCTCAGGCTGGAGGACACGTTACCTCTTGAGAGAACCTCAGACAATACGGCCAGGATAGTAGACCTCAGGCTGGAGGATCTTCACCTCCTGAGGGAACTACCACCAATGCAGCAAAGAGTATAACCCTAGTTGTCTACCGAGGCCAAGTACTTAAGGAACTGATCCACCATTTCTGTGATGACACTCTACTTGAAGCTGACATTCAGATCAAACTCATTCTTCCTGATGGTAAGTAGGAACATCTGAGTTCTGGGAGGAGTTTTACCACCAATGCACCATGGGTAATCGTGCAAGGTGCCATTTCTTCAACACAACTTAGAGGAAAAGGAGTGGCAATGTGTAGGCCGCATTATTACAGTAGGATAGAGAAAGGAGAGATACCTACCTGTGAAGATGGCTCCAACAATATTGGAACAAGCAGCTTTTGGAGCAGTGAGTTCTGATCTTGTGGATAACTTCTTGAAGTACATGACTGAAGGGGAGCTCCTGACCTTGGAGGTCTGTCGGTCAGATTACAGCAGTGTAGATCCAGAGGAGTTGACAGAAATCCTGGATATTCACAGCTGTCCAAAGAAGGCAAAAGCAGACGACCTGGAAGAGATTCTACAGGAGTTGTTGTACTAAACTCAGATTCTATAGCCAGCATACATCATAGAGCAGAGGGCAACTACGCTCTCTCCATTGAAACAGGAGATGACAGGGATCTTTGGTGCTTAAGATGACCTACAGCCAACAGGAATTGCAGAAGTCCATGGTTTTTCCAACTACCACGACAGCACAGGAAAAGGACATCCAGCGATGTATGATGACATATCTAAGAGAAGCAGATTCACAGAGGCTGTGTCAGTTCCTCCGGTTCTGATCTGTTGTTTGGCGAAGACAATCGCAGTCAGCTTTACAGAGATCCAAGGCTTCCAGTGGAAGACCACTAGTGCGTACCTGCAGTGCTGCGCTAAAGTTTTCGATATACTATGACAACTACCCAGACTTTAGATCTGAGATGAACAAGATTCTAGAGAGTAAAGTGTGGGTGATGGACATTGAGTAGTAGGGAGAGAGTGTCACACCTAGTTCATGTCTTTGGATGAATAATGTGTTCACCTGTATTCAATGGTTGAACCAATTTGGATAATACCTCTGTTGGTATAGAGGTCGTTTTATGTATCCAGGTCAGATTTGGATATGGAGCCATCACAAATTTCACCCCTGAGGACATGGCCTCTGAAAAAATGCATCCAAAGAAATGTCTCTGTGAGTTTGAGATAGTTGGTCTTTAAACGATGCAATGTTATTACCATTTTTGCACAAAAATGGTTGTTTTAAAATGGTTGTTTTAAAATGGTTGTTTTTGATTGAATAACAACAATAAGGTTGCTTTGATACTAAACACAATAGAGAGGGTTGCAAATGATTTCCATAATAGATGTACATTAGTCCTCCTTTCCCATCGATTACCATCTCACCCAGAGTTTGACCCTTTTATTGAAGAAAGGATCTCCTTCAGGGTCATAAACTAAATGTGAGGACATACAGTTCTGTCTGTTGTGGTATTTAACAGGACATTGTGTCTGTTGTGGTATTTAACAGGACATTATGTCTGTTCTGGTATTTAACAGGACATTGTGTCTGTTGTGGTATTTAACATTATGTCTGTTGTGGTATTTAACAGGACAGTGTGTCTGTTGTGGTATTTAACAGGACAGTGTGTCTGTTGTGGTATTTAACAGGACATTCTGTCTGTTGTGGTATTTAACAGGACATTGTGGCTGTTGTGGTATTTAACATTATGTCTGTTGTGGTATTTAACAGGACAGTGTGTCTGTTGTGGTATTTAACAGGACATTGTGTCTGTTGTGGTATTTAACAGGACATTGTGTCTGTTGTGGTATTTAACAGGACATTGTGTCTGTTGTGGTATTTAACAGGACATTGTGTCTGCTGTGGTATTTAACAGGACATTGTGGCTGTTGTGGTATTTAACATTATGTCTGTTGTGGTATTTAACAGGACAGTGTGTCTGTTGTGGTATTTAACAGGACATTGTGTCTGTTGTGGTATTTAACAGGACATTGTGTCTGTTGTGGTATTTAACAGGACATTGTGTCTGTTGTGGTATTTAACAGGACATTGTGTCTGTTGTGGTATTTAACAGGACATTGTGTCTGTTGTGGTATTTAACAGGACATTATGTCTGTTGTGGTATTTAACAGGACATTGTGTCTGTTGTGGTATTTAACAGGACATTGTGTCTGTTGTGGTATTTAACAGGACATTTTGTCTGTTGTGGTATTTCACAGGACATTATGTCTGTTGTGGTATTTAACAGGACATTATGTCTGTTGTGGTATTTAACAGGACATTGTGTCTGTTGTGGTATTTAACAGGCATTGTGTCTGTTGTGGTATTTAACAGGACATTATGTATGTTGTGGTATTTAACAGGACATTGTGTCTGTTGTGGTATTTAACAGGACACTATGTCTGTTGTGGTATTTAACAGAACATTGTGTCTGTTGTGGTATTTAACAGGACATTATGTCTGTTGTGGTATTTAACAGGACATTATGCCTGTTGTGGTATTTAACAGGACATTGTGTCTGTTGTGGTATTTAACAGGACATTATGTCTGTTGTGGTATTTAACAGGACATTGTGTCTGTTGTGGTATTTAACAGGACATTGTGTCTGTTGTGGTATTTAACAGGACATTGTGTCTGTTGTGGTATTTAACAGGACATTGTGTCTGTTGTGGTATTTAACAGGACATTGTGTCTGTTGTGGTATTTAACAGGACATTGTGTCTGTTGTGGTATTTAACAGGACATTTTGTCTGTTGTGGTATTTAACAGGACATTGTGTCTGTTGTGGTATTTAACAGGACATTTTGTCTGTTGTGGTATTTAACAGGACATTGTGTCTGTTGTGGTATTTAACAGGACATTGTGTCTGTTGTGGTATTTAACAGGACATTATGTCTGTTGTGTTATTTAACAGGACATTGTGTCTGTTGTGGTATTTAACAGGACATTGTGTCTGTTGTGGTATTTAACAGGACATTGTGTCTGTTGTGGTATTTAACAGGACATTGTGTCTGTTGTGGTATTTAACAGGACATTATGTCTGTTGTGGTATTTAACAGGACATTGTGTCTGTTTTGGTATTTAACAGGACATTGTGTCTGTTGTGGTATTTAACAGGACATTGTGTCTGTTGTGGTATTTAACAGGACATTGTGTCTGTTGTGGTATTTAACAGGACATTGTGTCTGTTGTGGTATTTAACAGGACATTGTGTCTGTTGTGGTATTTAACAGGACATTGTGTCTGTTGTGGTATTTAACAGGACATTGTGGCCATGATATATACAATAATAGTTTCAACCACGTTTTGAAGCTTTATAGTGTTTGTTTACATTTACGTTGTTTCCACACATTGGAGTAAAACAAGCTGATATGTTGAGTTCTGATGGGGTACAACAGTTGAACTAAGCTCATGAGGCATTTAGAAGTTATAGCCTATTATTCAAGAATCAATAGTCAAAAGTCCAAAAATGGATCTAGCAACTGCAGATTGGAGCTCATTAGTTGACACTGACCGGACATATTGCTTAAGAGAGGCTTAAAAAGTTGTTACCAGGAGAAAATATTATTGATACATAAAGTTGGGAATTCATAAGGAAGTAAATTGTACTGAAATTAAATCTGACTTTATTTGGAGACTGGTACACACACGGTACAATGACATGCTGACTGAGTCCAGACTACTGAACTAACTATATGAACCAAACTACTCAACTAACTATATGAAGCAGACTACTGAACTAACTATATGAACCAGACTACTGAACTAACTATATGAACCAGACTACTGAACTAACTATATGAACCAGACTACTGAACTAACTATATGAACCAGACTACTGGACTAACTATATGAACCAGACTACTCAACTAACTATATGAACCAGACTACTGAACTAACTATATGAACCAGACTACTGAACTAACTATATGAACCAGACTACTCAACTAACTATATGAACCAGACTACTCAACTAACTATATGAACCAGACTACTGAACTAACTATATGAACCAGACTACTCAACTAACTATATGAACCAGACTACTGAACTAACTATATGAACCAGACTACTGAACTAACTATATGAACCAGACTACTGAACTAACTATATGAACCAGACTACTCAACTAACTATATGAACCAGACTACTGAACTAACTATATGAACCAGACTACTGAACTAACTATATGAACCAGACTACTCAACTAACTATATGAACCAGACTACTCAACTAACTATATGAACCAGACTACTGAACTAACTATATGAACCAGACTACTCAACTAACTATATGAACCAGACTACTCAACTAACTATATGAACCAGACTACTGAACTAGCTATATGAACCAGACTACTGAACTAACTATATGAACCAAACTACTCAACTAACTATATGAACCAGACTACTCAATTATCTATATGAACCAGACTACTGAACTAACTATATGAACCAGACTACTGAACTAACTATATGAACCAGACTACTGAACTAACTATATGAACCAGACTACTGAACTAACTATATGAACCAGACTACTGAACTAACTATATGAACCAGACTACTGAACTAACTATATGAACCAGACTACTGAACTAACTATATGAACCAGACTACTGAACTAACTATATGAACCAGACTACTGAACTAACTATATGAACCAGACTACTGAACTAACTATATGAACCAGACTACTGAACTAACTATATGAACCAGACTACTGAACTAACTATATGAACCAGACTACTGAACTAACTATATGAACCAGACTACTGAACTAACTATATGAACCAGACTACTGAACTAACTATATGAACCAAACTACTCAACTAACTATATGAACCAGACTACTCAATTATCTATATGAACCAGACTACTGAACTAACTATATGAACCAGACTACTGAACTAACTATATGAACCAGACTACTGAACTAACTATATGAACCAGACTACTGAACTAACTATATGAACCAGACTACTGAACTAACTATATGAACCAGACTACTGAACTAACTATATGAACCAGACTACTGAACTAACTATATGAACCAGACTACTGAACTAACTATATGAACCAGACTACTGAACTAACTATATGAACCAGACTACTGAACTAACTATATGAACCAGACTACTGAACTAACTATATGAACCAGACTACTGAACTAACTATATGAACCAGACTACTGAACTAACTATATGAACCAGACTACTGAACTAACTATATGAACCAGACTACTGAACTAACTATATGACCCAGACTACTGAACTAACTATATGAACCAGACTACTGAACTAACTATATGAACCAAACTACTGAACTAACTATATGAACCAGACTACTGAACTAACTATATGAACCAGACTACTGAACTAACTATATGAACCAGACTACTGAACTAACTATATGAACCAGACTACTCAACTAACTATATGAACCAGACTACTGAACTAACTATATGAACCAGACTACTCAACTAACTGAGAGATGATATTATCTGTATTGTGTTTTGGAAACAAAACTGGATTAGAGATTTGTCCAGGAGAGATTCTGCAGAGTGTCCATCTCCTCTGAGCTGGTCAAAAATAGTCCATCCAAAACTCTCAACATTGACTTCTCAGAGTGAGCCACCAACGCTCAATTCTTTGATTTCCAGTGTTGGGGCCCAAAGTGACGCAGTCTGTTCCAGCCTCATCCACAGAGTGACGCAGACATTTTTGAATCTCTGCAATATGGGTGTTTTCAGTTCCATGATCAAGCCTCAATCTATAGCTGTATCCGTTTCTGTCATTCACAGCGTCCATTAAATACCCAGAGACGACCCAGAGACGACCCAGAGACGACCCAGCGACGACCCAGAGACGACCCCAGGGTCATTGTTTGTCATTGTTTGTCTCGTAGCCTTCTAGCCATATCCTTTTAGGTGAAAACCCGTCGATGCATCCACTGGTACATATTCCATAAGGTTTTAACTTGTCGTAACCACCCACATGCCAAACATAAGGCAGTTTCTCAGGCGGTTTCTTGCTCGCAGGTTGACACCCTGACCATCCTGAAGGCACAGAAGTTGACGGACAGTTTCCCTGTCGGTAACTATTCCGGCCATCCAACATTTCTGGTGCGTCCAGCGGTAGCCATGTTGTCGACCTGATGTTTGAAGCTGCTGGTGTCTGAAGGAGAGCACCTCTGCTTCATCTGTTCTGTTTTTAACCCACCAGAGATGATTCCTACTGTCTGAAGATGTATTGTTATGTTGAGTGATTCCTCCAATAATAACATTTTGTTGTTGGTGAATCCACGCTGGAAGTAGTCCTCAATGATATTGTCCATTGTCTATGTAAGAAATTAAGACAATTAGGCTCTTATCAGGGCCACCAATACACCCCAACCAATCAATGTAGACACAGGGAATCTTGAGACTCAGACAAATTAGGTAAGCCCCTCCCCCTCTAATTACACATATTATTACATCACAATATCAGCTAAACAATGTAAAATAAATAACCCAGTTTATCATAAACTATACAGACTCTTATAGGTTGGGATGTGGCCTCCTTTTCACAATTCAGAACCAGACCTGTACATCAGTTTAACCTTACAAATCAACTAAAAACTTTGAACAGCAATCAGAATATAGTGATTAAACCAGCAGATAAGGGGGCTCAGATTGCTGTAATGGATAAAGTGAATATCTTCTTGAAGCCAATAGACAATAGGATAATGTTAAACACTATGTGCTACATGGTCCCCAGGGTATATGAATATAAAGAGACATGAGACAAAACATTGGACCTGTAGAATGGAATAAGTTATAAGACCTCTATGATTCATTTCATTTGTCAGTTCTTCCAGCTAATGTGAGATGTTTAGATGACATAACATTTGAGGACACATACTGTGATTTAGCTGGCCATCTTTTCCCCTCCCTTTCTGGCTGCCCTCCCCCTTCCCTTCTAAGTTCAAGTTGGTTTATTTGTCATATACGTGGAGTTAACAGTGCAATGAAATGCTGACTAGCAGGTTAACCTCTTGACAACAACAATAGAACAAGTCAGTAGCTAAGTTAATATAAAGAGTAATACAATAGTAATAAACCCTGCATTCATAACTATCCTTAACATACCTGGGGTGTTTCTGGGATAGAGGGTTGATATAAAAGTCAATATAATCAGCAACACAGGAAGATTCTGAGACACAATCACTTACTATTGGTCAGCCGTAGGGAACCGCCAACGTCTCAGGAGATATGTATTTTAGGCAGTAAGTAAAACTGCCTAGGCCTTGGAGAATCTGCCCCAAAAAGATAGACCATCTGTTTATCTGTAATGTACTTATCCTCATATAGTTTACTCACTATCTCCTGGATTAATCTTTGTGTTTTCCGGTTGTGTTGAGTGGGACAATGGAACATAGTGTTTACCATTATCCTATTGTCTATTGGCTTCAAGAAGATATTCACTTTATCCATTACAACAATCTGATTGCTGTTCAATGTTTCTAGAGCTAGATTTTTTGAAAAATTTGTAAGGTTAAGCTGATATACAGGTCTGGTTCTGAATTGTGAAAAGGAAGCCACATCCCTACGTATAACAGTCTGTATAGTTTCTGACACTGACTCAAACTGAGGTTCCCAATGTGAGGGGTTTGGAAATAGTATATGAGGAAAATCTGTTTCATTATCAAAATGATCTAATAACTTCAATCTTCTATGATAGAAGTGTAGATCCCTCCGGAGCTCCCTGCAGTCCACCTGTTTAGGAGTTGGTATGAAAGTCAGTCCTCTTTCTAGAACCTCACTCTCGGCTTGGTTGAGCCCAATGGGACATTGCTGGTCAAGACCTCAAATCGGTTGTGAAGTAGTATGGACATATTGATGGAACAAGGTCACTCAATTGGTGGTTAGACAGGGTAGATCCAAGAGCAGGCCTCTGCTGTCATCTAGAGGGTGTTTCTCTGTACTGCTTGACACATGGAGACTCAATGGAGGCACAGTGCAAAGTGCTCAAAGTAAGGCCCAAACAATTGTTTGTCAGGCTGGGATCTATAAAGCAGTATGTTCTTCAATTAGATGCCAACTAATATTCATACTGGGTCAATAGGTGGGGCAGGAGGAAGAATGGTGTTCCTGATTTTCAGAAGAATTCCCCTTTTTTCTTTAAAGCTTCAGATTGAGATTGTTGTTATTCTCCAATATGTTTTTCTTCAGTGAGCCACTCTGGATTCTCCAAGGGGAAAACTCCCTCTATTCTCCACTAGAGAGTTGGAGCTCCATGCTTTTGCTGGGAATTGTCCACTGTTGGTATACATTTACTTGGTCCCCAAAATACCAAAATAAAAAGGTGTATTTGTCAAGTTTTAGCTGAGTCCCCAGTTAGCATCCATGTGGCTCATTTAAAAGTTTCTAAAAACAAAACGTACTCCTGACGTTTCACCACAATAGGCTTCTTCAGACAATGGTACAAAAAGTAGCCAAACAAAGCCAAAAGAGAGTGAAGAGCAGCAGCAGCATCATCAAACCAGCGAGGCCGCCGGCAAGCCCAACAGTGATGATGCTGCCGAGCTCCAGTTAGCTCCGTGTGCAGAGCCTACCCACCCTTCCACAAGCACCGCCAGTAATCACTTTATTATCAGGGTGAGGAGACGGCTGAGCTGAAACTGAAAGTACAGCATCCATTTGGAGATGACAGAGCAGAAAACCCTATATGGAGAGAACTGAAAAATAAAGTAAGTATTTCTGAACAATAATCTGAACAATAATCTATTCTAAAGGACAGAGTAAGAGAATGAATACCTGGAATGAAATATAAGGTAGACTATTATACATGTTATTTAGATTGTCATTATGGAGACACCTATTTTACAACCCTTATTCCATAAAACATATTAGCGTTGTAGAACTGATGCGCATCAAGAAATACTGCATTCTAATGTCGACTTTGCTTATGGAAAACCATATCATGCAAAGGTTTTTACACATGCTCAGTTCTTGGGTTTCGTTCTTGGGTTTTGTTATCAGCAAAACGTCTGGTAAAGATGGAGCAGGAGCTTTTCAATGATATGGTGTACTCCGGAGTGGCGCAGTGGTCTACGGTCTACTAGAGATCCTGGTTCAAATCCAGGCTCTGTCATAGCCGGCCGCGACCGGGAGACCCATGGGGCAGCTCACAATTGGCCCAGCGCCGTCCAGGGTAGGGGAGGGAATGGCCGGCAGGGATTTAGCTCAGTTGGTAGAGCATGGCGTTTGCAACGCCAGGGCTGTGGTTTCGTTTCCCACGGGGGGCCAGTATTATTATTATTTATTTTTTTAAACATGTAATTATGCACTAACTGTAAGTCGCTCTTGATAAGAGCATCTGCTAAATGACTAAAATGTAAATGTAATGGTTTGATGTTTTTCTCAGGGTTTCTCAATCCTTTTGTTCTTGCCCAGCATATACACAACTGATTCAACTAATCATCAAATATTTTAAGACAGTTTATTTGAGGACTGTTAACAATTATTATAGGCCTACAGTAAATCGTTTTTTGGAGAGAAAAAAACAGCTAAATCTGTAAATTATAAGTTTAGCTAAAATAATGTAAGAGATGTCTTGAAGAAGCACTATAAAAAAATTGAATCAAGATTTGGCACAATGTCAGGAGTTACTGCAATCACATGCAACTGACTGTTAGCGCCACCCTCTGGTTACTATTGGTATATAAAGGGGTGAGGCCATGACTGCAGTTGAAACTGAAAATAACAAAGTATCTGTACAGGGGCCATTTTGAGATGACAGAGCAGCTCATAGTTTAATCTCTAAACTACAACGCAGTTTGAAAGTAAAGTGAGTATTTCAGGTTAATAATCTAGAATAAAGGGAACATTAGGAATTCACCAAACTAGTGTTGGAGTGCTGCTGGGCCATTCCTACCATGCAGAGCCTTTTCTGGCCCCAGGAAATATCACTTCTTATTTAGTGGAAAATGTGGATTCCAAAAGGCTTTAAATATAAAGTCAGGTGTCCTTTACCTTAAACTGGAGGGGAAAGAAACGCACACCTGTTTAGGAGAGGTGCTGGCTAACAGAGGAGAACACCTGTTTAGGAGAGGTGCTGGCTAGCAGAGTAGAACACCTGTTTAGGAGAGGTGCTGGCTAACAGAGGAGAACACCTGTTTAGGAGAGGTGCTGGGTAGCAGAGTAGAACACCTGTTTAGGAGAGGTGCTGTCTAGCAGAGTAGAACACCTGTTTAGGAGAGGTGCTGGCTAACAGAGTAGAACACCTGTTTAGGAGAGCTGCTGGGTAGCAGAGTAGAACACCTGTTTAGGAGAGGTGCTGGGTAGCAGAGTAGAACACCTGTTTAGGAGAGGTGCTGGCTAGCAGAGTAGAACACCTGTTTAGGAGAGCTGCTGGGTAGCAGAGTAGAACACCTGTTTAGGAGAGGTGCTGGCTAGCAGAGTAGAACACCTGTTTAGGAGAGGTGCTGGCTATCAGAGTAGAACACCTGTTTAGGAGAGGTGCTGGCTAACAGAGTATAACACCTGTTTAGGAGAGGTGCTGGGTAGCAGAGTAGAACACCTGTTTAGGAGAGGTGCTGGCTAACAGAGGAGAACACCTGTTTAGGAGAGGTGCTGGGTAACAGAGTAGAACACCTGTTTCGGAGAGGTGCTGGGTAGCAGAGTAGAACACCTGTTTAGGGGAGGTGCTGGCTAACAGAGTATAACACCTGTTTAAGAGAGGTGCTGGGTAGCAGAGTAGAACACCTGTTTAGGAGAGGTGCTGGGTAACAGAGTAGAACACCTGTTTAGGAGAGGTGCTGGCTAGCAGAGTAGAACACCTGTTTAGGAGAGGTGCTGGCTAACAGAGTAGAACACCTGTTTAGGAGAGGTGCTGGGTAACAGAGGAGAACACCTGTTTAGGAGAGGTGCTGGGTAGCAGAGGAGAACACCTGTTTAGGAGAGGTCCTGGGTAACAGAGTAGAACACCTGTTTAGGAGAGGTGCTGGCTAACAGAGGAGAACACCTGTTTAGGAGAGGTGCTGGCTAACAGAGTAGAAAACCTGTTTAGGAGAGGTGCTGGCTAGCTAAGTCGTAGTCTAGTTACAGCAGGTGTTTACTGCCATCTAGTGGAAGATACCAATAAAACACTTGATTATCAGGATGGGGAGGCGACTGAGCTGAAACTGAAAGTACATGATCCATTTGGAGATGACAGAGCAGAAAACACTATATGGAGAGAACTGAAAAATAAAGTAAGTATTTCTGAACAATAATCTATTCTAATGGACAGAGTAAGAGAATGAATACCTGGAATGAGATATTACTAGTTAGTAGAACTGCTACTCGAAATGTATGACTTGTAAGTCGCTTTGGATAAAAACGTCTGCCAAATGGCATATTATTATAATCAGTAGGCCTTAGTGTTATAAGGTAGACTATTATCATTGTGATTATGGAGACACCTATTTTACAACCCTTATTCCATGAAACATATTAACGCTGTAGAACTGATGCGCATCAAGAAATAAGGTGACAAATCACAGGAAAACTACTTTAGGCGCTCTAGAGCACGTTAGATACATTCTGTCGGAGGTGGTTTAAACTGCATTCTAATGTCGACTTTGCTTATGGAAAACCATATCATGCCAAGGATTTTACACATGCTCAGTTCTTGGGTCTCGAGTGGAAATTTGAAATGGAAGTTATGGAACTCCATCATGTGCTTCTGTTATGAGAAAAACTCCACAATGAAACTGACATTAAATGTGGAGAATGATAGATCTGTTGGCCATCAAGTAGCCTATTAATTGTTATGCCTGTCTAGGCCACTGTAGTCTGCCATTTTATACTATAAATATGTTGAAATGACTGGAGTCGTTGCAAATCATTTTGTGCCACTTGTGTAGCCAACCTGGAGCTGGCAAACAGATGTAATAAATAGCCTTTAACTTCAGTTTATTGTTGTTGTAGCCTTGTGTTATTATGCAATTATTAATGGCCGTGTTTAGTTAATTCAATTGGAAGTTAAAGTGTCACCATGGTCACAGTTCTATCTCAATTGCTGATCAGATGTTAGAATGCATTAGATTGAAGGTAACAGTCAGCCAGATTAGACTACAGGTAAAAAAAAATTACCTGGCTGTTGTTGACAAGCATGGACCTATTCAGTTCATATCCATATTATTAAAATTTGATTCATTTACTGAAATTACGACCCCATTCTCAGTAGCCTATTCCAGCAGGTTACTAGGTAACAGAAGCACTTCCTACCTCAACATCGCCTTGCTATTCATGTTAAATAAATTAATCTGTCAATTTGAACTAAGCAAGCTGCTAAATCATTCAGCTTACATCTTGCCTACATCTTGCCCAGGCTACTGGAGGCTATCTGAAATAAGATGTAGGCCTATCAGGGTCTATGTTTTGGCCTAGTTGTCAGGCCTTGTGGGTGGGTTTTGAGTAGTCATTGGGCTAGAAAAAGTAATTGCATTAAATCACCTGACTGTTTGGACGTGTCTGTTAGTTAATGTTTTATTTCTAAGAGATCATGAATAAAAGAGAACAATGGACATTCTATAATTAGTTGTCACTGTGTTCACCACAACCAACATACTGCATCTCTGTTTAGGGGTCAGTGGTCTAAAATGAGTCTCTCTGGGGAGAGAGAGGAGGGGGGCCCTGCCTCTAAAAGGAGCCTCTCTGGGGGACATGACACCAAAGCTAAGAGGTGAGATGACAATTTTGTTTAAGAATTCTTAAGTTTATTTCCAAAACGCTATATCCACAATTTTTTTCAGCAGCAATGATTGCCTTGGGTACCTTCAATATTACTGGGTACCTAAAATATTACTGTTCTCAGATTTTGTATTAATGGATTTGAGATGTGTATAAAAATACATTTTTTTTTGGCTAAATGCTATATATCCATTGTTTAGCTGGAATGGAATGTTCGTATCCTGTATATTTGACTGTGATATGTGGTTGTCTCACCTAGCTACCTTAAGATGAATGCACTTACAGATGCCATATCTTAATTTGACCCAGTTTCTCACAGCAGGAAAATAATCCTGCAGCAATAGGAAATGTAAATTATTATGTGCATTATAATTCATGAAATGTTTTTGTAGTGGTCGGTTCATTTTTCATTAGGGCAAATCAAGTTTGACATTTTTAAAGTGGAAATTACAAACTCTAGAATACTTTTTAAAGCTTGAATACACTACAATATGGCAACTGTATTGTAAGTCACTCTGGGCCCGGTTTCCCGATAGCGATGGAATTTAGGCTTACCAGTGTTTTAAGATGCATCTTTCCTACAACGGCTGAAGATGTAACATGTATTTCCCACGCACCACGCAGAGAGAACGGTCGCCAAGTGCGTTGTTGGAGCATGTCGTTATTTAGAGGATCGAAAGAAAGGGAGCGCTGCTCTCGGATCAGTTTTCTCACTTCAAATCTTTCCTTAACATTATAATTAGTTCCCAATACTGATGACAGATCAGCTCCTAGAGAGATATTACCACCTACGGCTGCAAATATTGAGGCGGCTTATTCTAAATCACAGATTTGGCACATCATTGGACACATGTTAGGCTACACATCATGAAATATATTGAGACAAATTACAGACCGTAGTCTACAAGTACCAAAATAGAACTCAATTGATTGAACATGAAACGTATTTCAATATGATTGAAATAGGCCTATAGCCTACTGTTTATATTGTAATGCAGTCATCTCGGTTTTCATTTGAAGCATCATTTTATACGTCGCTTGTTTGCATCAATTGCAAAGACATTTGCAACTTTGTATTTGTAGTCAACTTTGTTCTGAATTTATCGGCGGTCACAGAGAGACGGATTAACCATGTGATTCTATGTTTAGCGGAGATCTTCTGTGTATAAAGTGACGCGGGAGGGCAAAAAAGCATCTAACGACGCACTCAGCTGTTCTACAAGTGGTCTGAGGCAGGTGTTAGATTATGAGCGTTTTCAAGTGCAACGTTAATAACGATGGTTTTGGGAAACAGCTCAGAGATTTAACAATGCTCCTACGAAGGTTCTAACGATTAACTTAGCCTTAAGATGCTTTTGGGATACCAGGCCCTGGACAAAAACATCTGCTAAAGTCAAAGGTAAATGTTTTACATACAGATCTCATATTACTGGATTTTTTTTAATTTTAATTTTTTAATATTGATGTTACAAATGTATCATGTGTACAGTTCTTTATAAAAAATTTAGTTATTTGTTATATTTGACTGTGTAAAACCTAGCAGTACTACTTATTTATCTGAGAGTGAGGCAGATGTACATTCAATAATTAGTTGTCACTGTGTTAACCACAACCAACATGCTGTATATCTGTTTTTATTTTTACATTTTTTATTTCACCTTTATTTAACTAGGTAAGCCAGTTGAGAACAAGTTCTCATTTACAACTGCGACCTGGCCAAGATAAAGTTTAGGGGTCAGTGGTCTAAAATGAGTCTGTCTGGGGAGAGAGAGGACCAATTTTCTACTCTGAGACGCTTTGTGGATATGGGCCCAGATCTCAAAATATTGTTTTAAAAAACAACAAATTTTTGTTTTACATAATAATAAAAAAAGAATATTACTAATGTAAGCCACTGTAAATACTTGGTTTAGTTTATTGTGTTGCTCTGCTCATGTCCGCGTTCTGGAACTGTCCTCGTTCCCGTACAGAACTGTCCGCGTCCACGTACGGTTTGGCGCCAAGCATATTGTCCAGTTACGCGCAGAGTGGTCTGAGGTGATCTTGGGGAACAACGACGGAGTTCGTTACAGTGTTGAGACACCAAAGTTTATTGTTCAATTAGTTTTTTTGCGTAATGGTCAGTGACAGTATGAGTGTAGCCAGATCCTTTTCACTCGCTATCCTTGTTTCATCTTGTGGTTCACCGGATTTGTCATCATCCTCGAGGGACAGACGAACGACCTGCTAGCTAGCCAAGCTAGTCTGTACAGCTAGCTAAGCTAGCTACTCTACCAGCAGCATCCTAGTTATCCTGGCTACCACTACATCATCACCGGCTGCGTGCATTTCTTGTGGACCGATGGAGCTCCCTGGTTGTTTCTTCCACCTGTTAAATACCGTGGAGGGCTTCTCCCTCTCTCGTTGACGGATGCTGGCTTCCTACCCTCCCTCTGTCCGGTTCTACTCTCTTCACTAGATGGATGGTAACTTTAGTGTTTAACCCCGCTGTGTCCAAGGACTGAACTTTTGAATATTATTTTCGGGGCGCCTCAAGTGACATTTTTTACAACGTTTATTTCTGATAAAATTAGTTCATTGCATCCGCCATGGAGCCCATGTTTCATAATATTACCTTCTGTCCCTGGTTATGAAGTAATTGCGAAAAAACAGGCCTTATGTTTGGGCATTTTTCACCCTACCAGCTCCTATTAGTTCTATTGAGCTCCGTGGCACCGACTCGCCTTCAGAACGTTCTATTCCCAGCCCATTGTTCTGCGTCACAATGCCAGCTTCACTATTGTTATCAATGAGACCTGCCTGCGTTAACCCTGTAGGTTTACCTCAGGTAACTTATTATTAACAAGGTTACAGCTACTTTGTGAGCGTTAACCCTGTAGGTTTACCTTAGGTAACTTATTATTAACAAGGTTACGGCTACTTGGTGAGGTTACGGCTACTTGGTGAGCGTTAACCCTGTAGGTTAACCATTTTCTAGATCCAAACTGCTACAGACCTATATCCATCCTGCCCTGCCTTTCGAAAGTATTTGAAAGCCAAGTTAACAAACAGATCACCGACCATTTCGAATACCACCGTACCTTCTCCGCTATGCAATCCGGTTTCCGAGCTGGTCATGGGTGCACTTCAGCCACGCTCAAGGTCCTAAACGATATTATAACCGCGATTGATAATAGACAGTACTGTGCAGCCGTCTTCATCGACCTGGTCAAGGCTTTCGACTCTGTCAACCACCGCATTCTTATTGGCAGACTAAATAGCCTTGGTTTCTCAAATGACTGCCTCGCCTGGTTCACCAACTACTTCTCAGATAGAGTTCAGTGTGTCAAATCGGAGGGCCTGTTGTCTGGACCTATGGCAGTCTCTATGGGGGTGCCACAGGGTTCAATTCTTGGGCCTACACTTTTCTCCGTGTATATCAATGATGTCGCTCTTGCTGCTGGTGACTCTCAGATCCACCTCTACGCAGACGATACCATTTTGTATACATCTGGCCCTTCATTGGACACTGTGTTAACAAACCTCCAAATGAGCTTCAATGCCATACAACACTCCTTCAGTAGCCTCCAACTGCTCTTAATCACTAGTAAAACTAAATGCATGATTTTCAATCGAACGCTGCTGGCACCCGCCCACCCGACTAGAATCACCACTCTCGACGGGTCTGACCTAGAGTATGTGGACAACTACAAATACCTAGGTGTCTGGTTAGACTGTAAACTCTCCTTCCAGACTCACATAAAGAATCTCCAATCCAAAGTTAAATCTAGAATCGGCTTCCTATTTCGCAACAAAGCCTCCTTCACTCATGCTGCCAAACATGCCCTCGTAAAACTGACTATCCTACCGATCCTTGACTTCGGCGATGTCATTTACAAAATAGCCTCCAACACTCTACTCAGCAAATTGGATGTAGTCTATCACAGTGCCATCCGTTTTGTCTCCAAAGCCCCATACACTACCCACCACTGTGACCTGTACGCTCTTGTTGGCTTGTCCTCACTACATGTTCGTCGTCAAACCCACTGGCTCCAGGCCATCTATAAATCACTGCTAGGCAAATCCCCGCCTTATACTAGCTCATTGGTCACCATAGCAGCACCCACCCGTAGTCTGCGCTCCAGCAGGTATATCTCACTGGTCATTCCCAAAGCCAACACCTCCTTTGGCCGCCATTCCTTCCAGTTCTCTGCTGCCAATGACTGGAACGAATTGCAAAAATCTCTGAAGCTGGAGACTCTTATCTCCCTCACTAACTTTAAGCATCAGTTGTCAGAGCACCTTACCGATCACTGCACCTGTACACGGCCCATCTGAAATTAGCCCACCCAACTACCTCATCCCTATATTGTTATTTATTTTGCTATTTTGCACCCCAGTATCTCTATTTGCACATAATCTCTTGCACATCTAGCATTCCAGTGTTAATACTATTGTAATTATTTTGCACTATAGCCTATTTATTGCCTTACCTCCATAACTTGCTACATTTGCACACACTGTATATATATTTTCTGTTGTATTTTTGACTTTATGTTTTTTTTACCCCATATGTAACTCTGTGTTGTTGTTTTTATCGCACTGCTTTGCTTTATCTTGGCCAGGTCGCAGTTGTAAATGAGAACTTGTTCTCAACTGGCTTACCTGGTTAAATAAAGGTGAAATAAAATAAATAAATAAAAGGTTTACATCAGGTAACTGATTATTAACAAGGTTACAGCTACTTGGTGAGCACGCACACTGTTCACCTGAATACATATTGTGGTCACCAATAGTGAGGTGAGACACAGTTTAAGAGGCGATGGCTGGTGGATAGCCATCAAACATTAAACATTTTCTGGTCATGGTTAACCATATTTGTTTTAAGAAAAAAGTGTACAATTCAAGATGTGGGCGATTTAAACAGCCAGAAGACATTTTTAAATTAAGAAATAACCTTTTCTTTGAGGACTTGTTGTTTCTAAATGGCTGCTGGGTAATTTGATATGCATCGAAATCTTCGTTCGTAGGCATCAAATTGAGCGAATGATGCTCAGGTTCACTGAGTTGCAAACCGAATGGGTATAATGGGGTGATTGTTGTCTAATCAGGTGGTCTAGCTAATGGATTTGTAGATCTGACGCAGTTGATACCTCAGATTATGAGACAAGCAAGTGTCATGAATTAGTTATGTAGTACCCACATACGACCACAAGGAGGAGCAAGAGTGCCATAAACCCATACTGTTTTTTGCCATATAAACCCTAAACCTAACAATCAATCAAATGTATTTATAAAGCCCTTTTTACACCAGCAGATGTCACAAAGTGCTATACAGAAACTCTTTCCCCCTACTTATAACCTATTTTAGCCGTAATCCTAACCCCTAATTCTAGGGTAGGGTAGCCTAGAACATTTTAGAAACTATTTTAGTAATAATATTATCTTAGTAAATACAATTATAGTATTAAATAGCGTTTTGATTATTTTGTTGTTATTTTATTGTATGTATAATTGCAAGACAGAACACTTGATAAATAAGACACATTTGTTTTATTTTTAAATGTGGTTTGAATTGGTTGACCTAGTAACCTCTGTGTGAAAGTCCAGCAATTGGCTTGGGGCAGGTTTGAGACTGATCTAATACACTTTATTTCTCAGCTGCCTCACCAATGTCTGTACGTGAATTAATAACTTTTAATTGCTAAATATTTCCAATAGATGGCAGCATAAGACCACGAAGCATCAGTTATAGGCTACAAGCAGCAATATGATTGACATAAAATAGCATGCAACCAAATACTATATGTCCCATGATTTTCTAAAATGGTCACTCATTACTTTAGTTAGCTATATATCTCGTATTAGGTCTGTGATGCTTTTGGAAGAGCAATTAAATAGTGACTATAGCAGGTGTTGAACCCCTGGTAAATAATCACTAGTCAGATGCTCCAACCTCAACCCTAGTATACATGCATTTTTAAATATCTAATATTGCGATTAAACATTTTTACATTTTAGTCTACGCTCTTATCCAGAGCAATTTACAGTAAGTGAGTGCATACATCAATTTTTTATTTTTGTTCATACTAGCCCCCCGTGGGAAACGAACCCACAACCCTGGCATTGCAAACGCCATGCTCTATCAACTGAGCTACATCCCTGCCGGCCATTCCCTCCCCTACCCTGGATGAATTGTGCGCCGCCCCATGGGTCTCCCGGTCGCGGCCGGCTACGACAGAGCCTGGATTTGAACCAGGATCTCTAGTGGCACAGCTAGCACTGTGATGCAGTGCCTTAGACCACTGCGCCACTCAGGAGTACAACCTCGGAATAGATAAGACAAGAGTGCGTCTTCCAGCCCGCCAATAAATTACATCTTGCAACCCTTGCGGTTTGCAAATGTACCTCAACATGCCCCTCGCTTGTGCTAGAAGGCAGAGTGCTCGCTGCTGGTTGATGAATCTGACAATGAATGTACTAGGAAAATACGTTTTTCGCGACCAGAGGTGACTAAATTAATGTTCAGGCTTATTGATAATCGTTATAGTAATGAAGTATAATTTCAAAACATGAGCATAAAAACAGCTAATAATAAACATGAATCATCATTATATTATTTCACTGTAATGTGTTAAATGCTTTTTCAGTCGTTCCTCTTGCGTTAGCAGTGTGGAAAGGGACAGTAAAAAGCGTGTGCAGGAGTTTTCCTGTGAGGGGGAGTGGTGGTGTATCCAGAGAAAAAACTAAACAAACCTTCTGAAATGTCATTCATGGTCTTATGCTGCCATCTATTGGAATTATTTAGCAACTGCACTAGTACTGAATAAAGTATATCCTTACTAAAGTAGTAATTACTCAGAATTTCAAAATAGGACATTTTCTAGTTCATTTACCACTTACAACCATAACATAACAATTTATAGCATAACAAACAATGAAACTGACATAAACCAAAAACACCATACATTTAGTTAACTATATATATATATATATATATATATATATATATATATATATATATATATATATATATATATATATATATATATATATATATATATATATATATATAGTATATATATACTATTTATTTCGATGGGTGACATTATCTGCCAAAGTAATACCACTGTAGATAAAGAAGAGCTCTCCAGTAGGTGTACCAAAACATTCAAAGGCCAATTTCTCAAAATTGAGGTTACAAGTTTATCATCTTTCAAAGCAGAATTACTTTCCCATTGTTCCTCAACTGTAGTGTATGATATACCTTTTTCTAGCTGAGTCTCTACTGTTATCCAATGTAAAAAACACAATTTAAAATTTTGCTACATAAGATCGAATCGAGCCGGTCGGTCACATTTGACTGTATAAAACCTAGCAGTACTACTTATTTCTCTGAGAGTGAGGCAGATATATATTATTACTGTGTAAAACCTAGCAGTACTACTTATTTCTCTGAGAGTGAGACAGATATATATATATTATTACTGTGTCAAACCTAGCAGTACTACTTATTTCTCTGAGAGTGAGGCAGAAATATATTATTACTGTGTAAAACCTAGCAGTACTACTTATTTCTCTGAGAGTGAGGCAGATACATTATTACTGTGTAAAACCTAGCAGTACTACTTATTTCTCTGAGAGTGAGGCAGATATATTATTACTGTGTAAAACCTAGCAGTACTACTTATTTCTCTGAGAGTGAGGCAGATATATAGCATTTTTACAAAAAAATAACATTATTTGTCTCTGAAATGAAATCATCAAGTGATGGATTTTAAACAAATACATGTATGTCATTGAACAACCCCATGCCATGATTAGATAGTGAAAAAACACACCAATCTCTTTCATAATGTCTTTAAACAATAAAAGCTAATTTACCAACATTTCTGAAAATGGCGTTTTAGAATGAAACTCTTCTTATGTTTCCTGTTTCTCCATCTGAGCTCAGAGTAGATGAGAGACGTAATGTTTGTCTCTGTTGTGTTGAAGCCCAATCAAGCAGGAGAGACCAGCCTCCCCTGTACCCAGCTGTGTGTCCATGAAGAATGACTCGTCTATGCGTCAACCTATATCCTTTAGAGAGGGAGCCTTTCCTACTGAACGAAGGTAAGAAGAACTCATGGGTCATGGTCAGTGAGTTAAACAACACTGTCTCTAGTCATTTCTCCTCTCCCATTTTACCATTTATTTTTGTTGTTTTCATAATCCATAGGCTAATCCTTTTTTCCATTTTCATAGTCCTGAAACAATATTAAACAAACACAACATTCCCTGTGTGTGTGTGTGTGTGTGTGTGTGTGTGTGTGTGTGTGTGTGTGTGTGTGTGTGTGTGTGTGTGTGTGTGTGTGTGCACTCCCTGGATGAGGAGATGTAATCTCTATCCTGATTGCCTAGTCACTTTTACCCTTACCGACATGTACATATTACCTCAACTACCTGGTACCCCTGCACATTGACTCAGTACTGGTACTCCTTGTATATAGTCTAGTTATTACCTCAACTACCTGTTACCCCTGCACATTGACTCAGTACTGTTACTCCTTATAGCCTCATTATTGTTATATCATTATGTTACTATTTCCTTTTTTTATTTAGCTAATTTTTCTTACTTTTTAACTGCATTGTTGGGAAAGGGCTCGTTAGTAAGCATTTCACGGTAAAGTGTACAGCTGTTGTATTCAGTGCATGTGAGAAATACAATTTGATTTGAAGGTCATTGGCTCTAACGGTCGTCTCGTGCCGAACAGCGCATGTTCGGATGTTGAAGCACTGTGGCTAGGAAAAACTCCCTAGAAAAGCAGGAACCTAGGAAGAAATCTAGAAAGGAACCAGGCTCTGAGGGGTGGCCAGTACCCTTCTGGCTCTGCCGGTTGGAGATTATAACAGTACATGGCCATTAAGGCCAGATCATTCTTCAAGATGTTCAAATGTTCATAGATGACCAACAGCGTCAAATAATAATCACAGTGGTTATAGAGGTTGCAACAGGTCAGCATCTCAGGAGTAAATGTCAGTTGCCTTTTCATAGTCGATCATTCAGAGGTTGAGACAGCAGATGTGTGTGTGTGTGTGTGTATGTGTGTGTGTGTGTGTGTGTGTGTGGAGAGAGAGAGAGAGAGAGAGAGAGAGAGAGAGAGAGAGAGAGAGAGAGAGAGAGAGAGAGAGAGAGAGAGAGAGAGAGAGAGAGAGAGAGAGAGAGAGAGAGAGAGAGAGAGAGAGAGCTACAGGTAAAAAAATAAACATAACCTGGCTGTTGTTGACAAGCATAGGCCTATTCAGTTCATATCCATATTATTAATAATAGATTCATTGATTGAAATTATGACCCCATTCTCAGTAGCCTATTCCAGCAGGTTACTTGGTAACAGAAGCACTTCCTACCTCAAAATTGTCTTGCTATTCATGTTAAATAAATTAATCTGTCAATTTGAACTAAGCAAGCTGCTAAATCATTCAGCTTACATCTTGCCTACATGTTGCCCAGGCTACTGGAGGCTATCTGAAATAAGATGTAGGCCTATCAGGGGCTATGTTTTGGCCTAGTTTTCAGGCCTTGTGGGTGGGTTTTGAGTAGTCATTGGGCTAGAAAAAGTAATTGCATTAAATCACCTGACTGTTTGGACGTGTCTGTTAGTTAATGTTTTATTTCTAAGAGATCATGAATAAAAGAGAACAATGGACATTCTAGAATTAGTTGTCACTGTGTTCACCACAACCAACATGCTGGATCTCTGTTTAGGGGTCAGTGGTCTAAAATGAGTCTCTCTGGGAAGAGAGAGGAGGGGGTCCCTGCCTCTAAAAGGAGTCTCTCTGAGGGACATGACACCAAAGCTAAGAGGTGAGATGACAATTTTGTTTAAGAATTCTTAAGTTTATTTCCAAAACACTATATCCACAATTTTTTTCAGCAGAATTCATCTTACATACATTTACGTCATTTAGCAGACGCTCTTATCCAGAGTGACTTACAAGAGCAATTAGGGTTAAGTGCCTTGCTCAAGGGCACATCGACAGATTTTTCACCTAGTTGGCTCGGGGATTAGTACCAGCGACCTTTCGGTTACTGCCAAAACACAATTTTGTTTAAGAATTCTTACATTTATTTCCAAAACGCTATATCCACAATTTTTTTCAGCAGAAATGATTGCCTTGGGTACCTTCAATATTACTGGGTACCTTCAATATTACTGTTCTCAGATTTTTTATTAATGGATTTGAGATGTGTATAAAAATAAATGTTTTTTTGGCTAAATGCTATATATCCATTGTTTAGCTGGAATGGAATGTTCGTATCCTCTATATTTGACTGTGATATGTGGTTGTCTCACCTAGATATCTTAAGATGAATGCACTTACATATGCCATATCTTAATTTGACCCAGTTTCTCACAGCAGGAAAAGAATCCTGCAGCAATAGGAAATGTAAATTATTATGTGCATTATAATTCATGAATTTTTTTTGTAGTGGTCGGTACATTTTTCATTAGGGCAAATTAAGTTTGACATTTTTAAAGTGGAAATTACAAACTCTAGAAGCCTTTTTAAAGCTTGAATACACTACAATATGGCAACTGTATTGTAAGTCACTCTGGGCCCGGTTTCCCGATAGCGATGGAATTTAGGCTTACCAGTGTTTTAAGATGCATCTTTCCTACAACGGCTGAAGATGTAACATGTATTTCCCACGCACCACGCAGAGAGAACGGTCGCCAAGTGCGTTGTTGGAGCATGTCGTTATTTAGAGGATCGAAAGAAAGGGAGCGCTGATCTCGGATCAGTTTTCTCCATTCAAATCTTTCCTTAACATTATAATTAGTTCACAATACTGATGACAGATCAGCTCCTAGAGAGATATTACCACCTACGGCTGCAAATATTGAGGCGGCTTATTCTAAATCACAGATTTGGCACATCATTGTTCACATGTTAGGCTACACATCATGAAATATATTGAGAGAAATTACAGACCGTAGTCTACAAGTAGCAAAAAACTCAATATATTGAACATGAAATGTATTTCAATTTGATTGAAATAGGACTATAGCCTACTGTTTATATTTTAATGCAGTCATCTCGATTTTCATTTGAAACAAATTTGTATAAGTCCCTTGTTTGAATCAATTGCAAAGACATTTGCAACTTTGTATTTGTACTCAACTTTGTTCTGAATTTATCGGCGGTCACAATGAGACGGATAAACCATGTGATTCTATGTTTACTGGAGATCTTCTGTGTATAAAGTCAGAGAGAGAGAGCGAGAGCGAGAGAGAGAGAGAGAGAGAGAGAGAGAGAGAGAGAGAGAGAGAGAGAGAGAGAGAGAGAGAGAGAGAGAGAGAGAGAGAGAGAGAGAGAGAGAGAGAGCTACAGGTAACAAAATAAAAATAACCTGGCTGTTGTTGACAAGCATAGGCCTATTCAGTTCATATCCATATTATTAATATTTGATTCATTGATTGAAATTATGACCCCATTCTCAGTAGCCTATTCCAGCAGGCTACTGGGTAACAGAAGCACTTCCTACCTCAAAATCGTCTTGCTATTGTCGTATCGGGTGAATGGTGGCCATTATTGCTGTCAACAAAGAGTCCGTTCAAGCTGCACCGTGTTAGAGGCTTTTATTAAAATCACGAGGTTACAGCCTAAATTACAGACCCGCGGTGTCCGGAGAACGGCGTCCTAGATTGTCATGGCCGTTCTGCCCTTTCTGTAGTCTAGCCCCTATTTATAAACAATGCAAAAAGATGCTCCCTCTTCTGGCCAATCACCAGTCTCCCCTGTCTACAACACACTTCCTGTCTGTTGTATGTGACGTTACACTAAAACATTCCCTTTTGATACTAACATAAACAACATTCTCTCTGATTCCACTTAAAACATTAACAACGTCATAATCTCAATACACTACATATTCCCCCCTTCGAGACAAATTAAAAGTCTCGACAACAAACAGAATAGGATTATGACTAGTAACAATTTATCTTATTGAGTGTCTTTAACATTAAACCAAAAACATTCTCCTCTAGAGTGTATCTACCTTTCTATGAAATATGAATAACTGTTTATGAAGTATGAATACATTACTATGAAATATGAACAAATCTTTATGGAGTGTAAGAGCGAAAAACTGTCCGGCAACCTTCCATCCATCAATCAAGACAGTAAAATTCTCTCACGGTCCCTCTGCCCCAGGCAACCACCTTCGGTACTCCAGATAACCTCATAAACCATTCAAAAACATTTGAAACTATGATGCAATTAAATACACATGTAAGCATCTGCAAACAAAAGCCTATCCAATAAATATCCATTGTAAGGCTGGTCAACCCATTGGACCTTACAGTGAACCTCTCCCTGCCTAGCCTCTCTCTGTCCCTAAGCATTCACGAAATAAACAAAAACATCTAAGTTCCCCACATGTATCCAATAACATCAAACATCATTCTACAAATATACCTAAGAATATGACACAAATTATGTATTACACATGTCTATATTTCATTGCAGACACTGGAATGTAGTCCACTACACTTCATCTCCCCGTAGTCTCCTCTTCCAATGGATTTGTTGATGATGGAATCGGCCACACCCTCCTTGTTTCATCTCCTCCAGTCATTGTCGTTTCATATTGTCCCTTCATATTGTCCTTGTTTGAGTATTTCAATCTCCATATGTTCCCCAAATGCTTCTGAAAGAAAAGAAATAGACCAAACAGTATCTTTTGCAAAACAACCCTTTCAAATTAAACATCAATATCCACTAAGAATATAAAAATGATATATAAATGATGTATGAATCACATAAACCCATTCCCCCCTTGATTCATAAATCATACTACAAATCACACCAATATTGGAAAAAAAATAAAAATAATGAAAAATGATCAAAACATCAAAAATGATATTTATCCATTCAGTTCCACTTGTCCATCTTTATCCAGATCCGGAACAGTCAACACCGGCATCTGAGTGTTGTCTCCAGGCATCACTCTCCAACCTATCTCAATATCATAGCTTTCTCAAAGGTCAGTAACATATTAGAAACATCACACAGTGTTATCAAAGCTGCCATTAAAATGTAACCCATCACTGCCCCTACTGGCCTACCTGATTTTGCAACCAAGTCTTCTCAGATCTCCCAAACGCATCCCTTATATTCTTCAATGCATATATAACACTCGTTATAATATCTGAACTATCTGGACTCAAAGTATCTACTAATATTATCAATATGATCTTCCCAAATGTTACACCATACCATTGAAAAAGTCCCCCCTTCTCCCTTAGATTTATCCTTTAATAATAGGCTTGAAGACTATGACATGTAGCCATGTCTCTTTTCATCCAATTTCAAATATAGCTTCAGATTTCTGTGTCCGGTGCTACCCCTCTTATAATGGTAGAAACCTCATATGGAAGCTTCAACGTTGACATGTAACAACATCCTGTCTATCCATAAGGTAAAAATATATATGCTTTATCACCACAAACCCTCCAAATATCTCTAAAATTCCCCATAGTCACATTGTCAGGCAAAAGCTAATCTTTTAACCATCAAAGTCCTGTTGTTCCTACTACCTGGACCATGAAAAAAGTTACATTATATTTGTCCTCTCTAACCTTATGTTCGTGCTTATCCAAAGTCATCATATAATCATCACAATCTGATATTCCCATAAACATACCCCTTACCTCATATGTTTTATTAGAACAAACAACTTTTAGCCCTCAATGGTTACACCTCAAATGCTTCAGTTACGCTGTTACCTGATTTTTCTTTACTATCCAACAAATTCACACAAGTTAATTCCCTTAACCCAATAACACCTAAACCTAGGCTTAAACAAATGTTTTGACAATGACATTATTTTATCTGTTACTGATTGTTGCTGATACCACAGTCATGACAAAGCATAAGATTGACACACACACACTTGATAGAGGTCGAGCGACCGTCTCTAACATGTTTGGTGCTGGAATTCTCACCAGACATGGACCCTCAAGATTCCTCACTGATCTTACAGAATGAGTTAACCGCTGGAAGCAAAGATTCCTACCTGGCCATCTATCTCTAATTTTCACAACAGAAGAATCAAACTACTCCCTTTAGTTTCTCTCTCCCCTAACGAGCGGTACTGATCAGATACCTCTCCTTGTCTGTCATTAAAATCAAAGACCTCATCCTGTCCTCCATGATAGTATCCTTCACTATTTCAGATGAATCTATATTGTCTCTATTCTTCCTGAACTCCCTCAATGACTGTGGAGGCCACAACAGACCCCAACTCTTCCATTATAAGCGTCACTTTATGAATTACATAGCCTTTTAACCAATAATTCTTAACCGGAACAACTTCTAATGCTTGCACTAGATAAGTACAGATATATTCTCCCTGACCTTTCTCTGTAACATTACGCAACATAAGTGAACAGTCACTCATAACCCTTAAAAACCTTTTCCACTGATTTATTCACAAAATCCCTTTACCACCAAATTTTTAGAATACGTGATTGGGAAAGTCCCCACCTGTTTCTGACTTCTTTTACACACAGACTTGGCAAAACGACTAAACACCTTTTAGCCTAGCCTGAAATCTTTTGGTGTAAGAATGTAACCCTTCTGGGTTAACAGTCACCCCTTTTAACTTTATTTTTCAGACAGATTGTCTAATAGGCAGTCTAATATATTATCATCCTTCCTATGATATTATCTTTTAAGCCAATATGATTCCCAAAAACCTACTTTTTAAAATCTTCTACCAGACAGCCGTTTAGTGTACATCCTATTGTACAGTTCAATTTAAACAATGCATCTCTTCCCAACACTGCAATAACAGTATATGCTCTAATATTAGTACCTTAAGAGTAATTAACTGTTTTACTACCTCAAATCCCTATCCTAATTAGTTATCAATTAGTGAGATGTTTAACCTCTTTAAGCTGAACACAGATAAGTTTTTCCACTATTCACTATCACTTCTCATAGTCCTCTGGTTTTACTTCAATTGTTAGATATTTTCTCTTCTTCTCTAATCGATGCTATCAGCTGACACCCCCCTTCCGGATCTTCTAGGCACTAACAGGTGATCTTCACTTGCTCCTTTATCTTCCTCTGTTGTTTTCTCCTGGCGCATTTCCATCACAGGTAAAGTGACCAACCTGTCCATAATTATAACAGTCTTCTGAAAGTTGCTGGAAGTGTAGCTGAAATCTTCCTCCTCCTTCTAAGCCTTCTCGTCCTCTTCCTCTTCAATTCTGTGTCTGTCCAGAAACTGGCTGTGGATATGAAACATCTGGTACCCCCCTTGGCTGGTACAATTGTATTTGATATTGTTCAGTTGAAGCTGTAACAGTGATTGTTGATTTGGTTCACTCTGATTCTTCATAACCAAAGCTTCTCTTCTCCTTCTTCTCCAGTTGTAAGTTGTATTGGATTGAGTTTTCAGAGAGTTTCTTGGTCCTGTTCCTTCTCGCCGTTGACATATCAGTATTCTTCAACAGCTTATATTCTAAGTTCTGTCCTCGAAATATCATCTTCCATCATCTTCTTACTAGTGGCCTTTTCTTGACCTCAATCTTCTCTTCCAGACATCTCATTTTCTTCCTTCTGGAGTTTTGATTTATCTTCATCGTCGTTTCTGCTTGCCCTCTATCTATTATTCGTCTTCATCTCTGATGCAACAATCACCCCCCTGGATGATCACCGGAAGCTGAGGATAAACATCCCTAAGCTGTACTTCCCTTAGCCTTATCTCTATAGCTTTGGTTATCTTATCGCTGGAATATTTTATCAGTTTTTGTTTGAGAATGAAGGGCAACTTTTGTTTCATTTGCCGGATAACCTAGCAATACTCTAGTTAACGGATTACCATTTTGTATTATATCAACCGGTGTACTGACTTTTATAGCCTTGATGTCGTTTTTCCCCATTGTAACTACTCTTTTATATTCCTTTATCGTGAATTATTTTATTTTAGACTGTATAGCCTATGGCTTCCCCCCTCTAATTATTAATATAAACCTAACAACTCCCAATTTTATTTTATTTTTTTAAATAAATCAATAATAATTAAAACCAATTTTTATTCCTATATCCTATGTCACCAATTTATCAATTAGTGTTGGCTATCTTACCACAACCCATCAAATGCAAGTAAATGTAAGTTAGTCAACTTCAAAGCAATCCCAAAAACAAAGCCTGTAACCCCTTGCTCTATAACCCCTAATTATCTTAAATTTACAGAATAATGTCAGTCCTTGATTCCCAACACAACTCCAATCAAACCCCAGTGATGCACAGAGCCTCCAAAATGCAATTTTTAATGAATCAGTTTGCCAAGCCTATGTGAAATTGTCATACCATCACATATTTTGTGAACTAGCCTGATATCTGATCCGATCCTCTGCCGCGTCACGTGATGTCACGTCAGCACTTCCTGTATCTCCTCTCTCTCTCGTCTCGTTCCATGTTCCTCTCATATTTAAAAAAAACATAGAAACAGACAAGATTTCAGCAGTTAATGCAATCACTGAGTTATTTCAACCATATTCAATATTCGTTCGTTCTACATTATTCACTCTAAGACTAAACTCAGAACTAAATAGATCGCTCAAAAACATTTTTATTTTATTTTAATCCGTCATTTAATTTAATTCATTATACTCCGTCAACATATCTCTCTCATTTATCAATTCAATAGGTCACAAAACAAGTTTCATCTTTAACCAAGCGCCGATGTAACAACTAGAAGATTCGTGTTAAAATTTATCCTCTGTCTGTCTATTTCTGTCTCCCCCTTGCAGGGTAACCCCAGATGGGACCTATGACCTTTACCCACAATGCAGTTTTGTAGTCTTAGCACATAACCTCATGTCGTAGTTTTAGCCCCGTAAAATCATGCACATGCGCACATCCATTCAAAAACACTTTTTCACCGTGGAAATTAGATTCTCTACTCCCTCCCCAAACAGACAGAATAACAGTCCAGCTGTACCTCCCGTTTCCCCCTCATAGTCAAACAACATTTAACAGCGCTCACAAAACATATAACCTGACTTACACACACAGAGACAAGTTTAAGAGACTTTAATCCATCGCAATGGGGTCTCTAAGGATATCCGTTAGCATGTAGCACGCAACACAATTAGCATTAGCATTATCATTAGCCTTAGCCGCTATGTACCACGTGGCCTGACACACAATCAAGCATTTAGAATTAGCCTTAGCCTTTAGCTAACTGCGACCTACCACACAAATACATATCCTGCACTGCCCTATTTATTTTTAAACATATTTATCCTACCGTTTTTCTACCGTGACTTAATGACCATTACACCGAGAAATCAAACCCAATCAAACCCCCCGTCGGACGAGAGTCGAGTCATAATCACAATCAGATAAATCCCATCAAACCGAGTTCTTCCTTTAAAAAACCCACCGTCTTGCACATTCTATCGTGTAAGAGGATTTGCCGGCCCATCATTTTCTAAATGGCCCCCCCGGGGTCTTAAGCGGTACAGTGCCCTATTGATGCGCATATCTGCCTTAATTGTACACCTTCAATACTTAATTCCTACCGTTTTATGCTCGAAATTTCCAATTACCTGCCGTTACCAATGGAATATATTTTAGACAGCCTCCTAGTCGACAGCAACAACGCCACCCGAGGCAAGGTCGTAATGGTACATCTCTCCAGTGTACACAAGTCGTATCCAATCTAACAAGCTCCAAAGCGGTAAGGAAAACTTACCCTTATCTGGCCATGCTTCAAAGCGAGTTAGCTTGGCGGCTACGAAACAAAGGAGATTTGCAGACCAGCCCCACGTTGGGCGCCATTTGTCGTATCGGGTGAATGGTGGCCATTATTGCTGTCAACAAAGAGTCCGTTCAAGCTGCACCGTGTTAGAGGCTTTTATTAAAATCACGAGGTTACAGCCTAAATTACAGACCCGCGGTGTCCGGAGAACGGCGTCCTAGATTGTCATGGCCGTTCTGCCCTTTCTGTAGTCTAGCCCCTATTTATAAACAATGCAAAAAGATGCTCCCTCTTCTGGCCAATCACCAGTCTCCCCTGTCTACAACACACTTTCTGTCTGTTGTATGTGACGTTACACTAAAACATTCCCTTTTGATACTAACATAAACAACATTCTCTCTGATTCCACTTAAAACATTAACAACGTCATAATCTCAATACACTACACTATTCATGTTAAATAAATTAATCTGTCAATTTGAACTAAGCAAGCTGCTAAATCATTCAGCTTACATCTTGCCTACATCTTGCCCAGGCTACTGGAGGCTGTCTGAAATAAGATGTAGGCCTATCAGGGGCTATGTTTTGGCCTAGTTGTCAGGCCTTGTGGGTGGGTTTTGAGTAGTCATTGGGCTAGAAAAAGTAATTGCATTAAATCACCTGACTGTTTGGACGTGTCTGTTAGTTAATGTTTTATTTCTAAGAGATCATGAATAAAAGAGAACAATGGACATTCTAAAATTAGTTGTCACTGTGTTCACCACAACCAACATGCTGGATCTCTGTTTAGGGGTCAGTGGTCTAAAATGAGTCTCTCTGGGAAGAGAGAGGAGGGGGTCCCTGCCTCTAAAAGGAGTCTCTCTGAGGGACATGACACCAAAGCTAAGAGGTGAGATGACAATTTTGTTTAAGAATTCTTAAGTTTATTTCCAAAACGCTATATCCACAATTTTTTTCAGCAGAATTCATCTTACATACATTTACGTCATTTAGCAGACGCTCTTATCCAGAGTGACTTACAAGAGCAATTAGGGTTAAGTGCCTTGCTCAAGGGCACATCGACAGATTTTTCACCTAGTTGGCTCGGGGATTAGAACCAGCGACCTTTCGGTTACTGGCAAAACAAAATTTTGTTTAAGAATTCTTACATTTATTTCCAAAACGCTATATCCACAAATTTTTTCAGCAGAAATGATTGCCTTGGGTACCTTCAATATTACTGGGTACCTTCAACATTACTGTTCTCAGATTTTTTATTAATGGATTTGAGATGTGTATAAAAATAAATGTTTTTTTGGCTAAATGCTATATATCCATTGTTTAGCTGGAATGGAATGTTCGTATCCTCTATATTTGACTGTGATATGTGGTTGTCTCACCTAGATATCTTAAGATGAATGCACTTACATATGCCATATCTTAATTTGACCCAGTTTCTCACAGCAGGAAAAGAATCCTGCAGCAATAGGAAATGTAAATTATTATGTGCATTATAATTCATGAAAATGTTTTGTAGTGGTCGGTACATTTTTCATTAGGGCAAATTAAGTTTGACATTTTTAAAGTGGAAATTACAAACTCTAGAAGCCTTTTTAAAGCTTGAATACACTACAATATGGCAACTGTATTGTAAGTCACTCTGGGCCCGGTTTCCCGATAGCGATGGAATTTAGGCTTACCAGTGTTTTAAGATCCATCTTTCCTACAACGGCTGAAGATGTAACATGTATTTCCCACGCACCACGCAGAGAGAACGGTCGCCAAGTGCTGTCAGGGCGTGCTGTAGGTGCAATGGTGGAATCAAACGCAGGACTCAGAACGATATTCCAATCACTTGTATTACTGCCCATACATAGGCAAAAAGGACAACTAGGCCCGAAGGTGAAAATTACGCACAACGGCGAAAAGAAACAGCGCACAAACAGGTGCGACAAAATGTAACCGCGCACAAACAGGTGCGACAAAATGTAACCGCGCACAAACAGGTGCGATAATACTCCAGCGCAGTGGAGAGGAGCTCAACCGAGCAATGCACACAACTGACGGAAAATAATTACACACAACACTAGACAAACACAACGAGAAACTTATAGGACACTAATTACGGCAAAACAGAAACAGGTGTGGAAACAAACAGACAAAAGCAAACGAACATGAAACATACAGCGGTGGCAGCTAGAATTCCGGAGACGACGAACGCCGAAACCTGCCCGAACAAGGGAGAGAGGCAGCCTTGGCCGAAACCGTGACAGTACCCCCCCCTTGACGCGCGGCTCCAGACGTGCGCCGACTCCGGCCTCGGGGACGACCAGGAGGACGCGGAGCAGGGCGCGTCGGATGCCCCCGATGGAATTCCGTCAGGAGCGACGGGTCCAAAACGTCTCTCCTCGGCACCCAGCACCGCTCCTCCGGACCGTACCCCTCCCACTCCACTAGATACTGGAGACCCCCCATCCGACGTCTCGAATCCAAGATGGATCTCACGGAGTACGCCGGTGCCCCCTCGATGTCCAACGGGGGCGGAGGAGTCTCCAAGATCTCATTTTCTTGGAGTGGGCCCGCTACCACCGGCCTGAGAAGGGACACATGGAACGAGGGGTTAATACACTTATACTCCACAGGTAGCTGTAATCTATAACATACCTCGTTCAACCTTCTCAGGACTTTAAATGGCCCTACAAACCGCCGACCCAGTTTCCGACAGGGCAGGCGGAGGGGCAGGTTTCTGGTAGAGAGCCAGACTCGATCACCAGGTGCGTACACCGGTGCCTCACTGCGGTGGAGATCAGCGCTCGCCTTCTGACGTCGGAGGGCCCGCTGCAGGTGGACGTGTGCAGCGTTCCAAGTCTCCTCCGAGTGCCGCGCCCACTCATCCACCGCAGGAGCCTCGATCTGGCTCTGCTGCCAGGGTGCCAGAACCGGCTGGTAACCTAACACACATTGAAATTGAGTTAGGTTAGTGGAGGAATGGCGTAGGGAATTCTGGGCCATCTCGGCCCAGGGAACGTACCTTGACCACTCCTCCGGCCGGTCCTGGCAGTATGTTCTGAGAAACCTACCCACATCCTGGTTTACGCGTTCCACCTGCCCATTACTCTCCGGGTGGTAACCCGAGGTGAGGCTCACCGAGACCCCCAACCGCTCCATAAACGCTCTCCAGACTCTGGAGGTGAATTGGGGACCCCGATCAGCCACAATGTCCTCGGGTACCCCGTAGTGCCGGAACACATGGGTAAACAGTGCCTCGGCAGTTTGTAGGGCAGTAGGAAGACCCGGCATGGGGAGCAAACGACAGGCCTTAGAGAACCGGTCCACAACGACCAGGATGGTAGTATTCCCTTGGGAGAGGGGAAGGTCTGTTATAAAGTCCACTGAGAGGTGGGACCATGGTCGTTGTGGAACGGGCAGGGGTAGCAACTTACCCCTAGGTAGATGTCTAGGCGCCTTACACTGGGCGCACACCGAGCAGGAGGAAACATAAACCCTCACATCCCTTGCCAACGTGGGCCACCAGTACTTGGCACTAAGACAGTGCACTGTCCGGCCGATACCCGGATGTCCAGAGGAGGGTGACGTGTGAGCCCAATAGATCAATCTATCCCGAACCTCGAGCGGAACGTACTTCCGACCCTCCGGGCACTGTGGTGGACTAGGGTCGGTGCGTAACGCCCGCTCGAGTTCAGCATCGACCTCCCACACTACCGGTGCCACCAGACACGACTCAGGCAGTATGGGAGTGGGCTCCACGGACCTCTCCTCCGTGTCATACCGCCGAGACAGCGCATCTGCCTTGCCATTCTGTGACCCAGGGATGTACGTGATCTTAAAAGTAAACCTGGTCAAGAACATACTCCATCTTGCCTGGCGAGGGTTCAGCCTCCTCGCCGCCCGGATGTACTCCAGGTTACGGTGGTCCGTCAAAATGAGGAAAGGGTGTTGAGCCCCCTCAAGCCAGTGCCTCCACACCTTTAGAGCCTGTACCACGGCTAACAGCTCCCTGTCCCCTACGTCATAGTTCCGCTCCGCCGGACTGAGCTTCTTAGAATAAAAAGCACAGGGGCGGAGTTTAGGTGGCGCGCCAGACCGTTGTGAAAGCACGGCTCCTAAACCGGCCTCCGACGCGTCCACCTCTACCTGGAACGGCAAAGAGGGATCCGGATGCGCCAGCACCGGGGCCGAGGTAAACAGGTCCTTCAGCCTCCCAAACGCCCTGTCCGCCTCGGCCGACCACTGCAGACGCACCGGACCCCCCTTCAACAGAGACGTGATGGGAGCTGCCTCCTGTCCAAAACCCCGGATAAACCTCCTGTAGTAATTTGCAAACCCCAAAAACTGCTGCACCTCCTTCACAGTGGTTGGTGTTTGCCAATTACGCACGGCCGACACCCGGTCTACCTCCATCTTCACCCCTGACGCAGACAACTGATAACCCAAAAAGGAGACCGACTCCTGGAAAAACAGACACTTCTCTGCCTTCACATACAGGTCGTGCTCCACCAGCCTCCGCAACACTCTACGCACCAGGGCCACATGCTCGACACGGGTAGGTGAGTACACGAGAATGTCATCAATGTACACCACCACCCCCTGCCCCTGCATGTCCCTGAAGATCTCATCCACAAATGATTGGAAAACTGACGGAGCGTTCATCAACCCGTATGGCATGACCAGATACTCGTAATGGCCCGAGGTGGTACTAAAGGCTGTTTTCCATTCATCACCCTCCCTGATGCGCACCAAGTTGTACGCGCTCCTGAGATCTAATTTCGTGAAGAAACGCGCCCCATGCAACGACTCAGTCATGGTCGCAATCAGCGGGAGTGGATAACTATACTTCACCGTAATCTGATTGAGACCACGGTAATCGATGCACGGGCGCAAACCACCATCCTTTTTCTTCACAAAAAAGAAACTTGAGGACGCAGGGGAAGTGGAAGGCCGTATGTATCCTTGTCTCAGCGATTCGTCTATGTAAATCTCCATAGCTTTCTTCTCCTCCTGAGAGAGAGGATACACATGGCTCCGTGGGAGCGCAGCTCCTGCCTGGAGGTCTATCGCACAATCTCCCTGCCTATGGGGTGGCAACCGCGTCGCCCTCGCCTTACTAAACGCAATAGCCAAATCCCCATACTCAGGTGGAACGTGCAATGCGGGCACCTGGTTTGGACTCTCCACCGAGGTAGCCCCTACGGAAACGCCCAAACATCTACCCACACACTGAGCAGACCACTCCATCAGAGCCCATCCTGCCACGAAATAGCTGGGTAATGGGTACTCAACCAGGGCATGCCCAGCACCACCGGATACGCAGGAGAGTCAATCAGGAACAGCTGAATCATCTCCTGATGATCCCCCTGCGCACACATCCTAAGTGGCGCCGTGACCTCCCTGATTAAGCCCGTACCCAACGGACGACTATCTAGGGCGTGAACGGGAAAAGGAACATCAACAGGAATGAGGGGAATCCCTAACGCTAAACAAAACTTTTTATCAATAAAATTCCCAGCCGCGCCTGAATCTACCAGCGCCTTATGCTGGGAATGAGGTGCTACCTGTGGAAAACGTACAGGCATACAAAAATGGGCAACAGTGAGCTCTGGGTGAGTGGGGCGCCTACTCACCTGGAGGGAATCCCCAGTGCGGGACCTGTCGTCATCTCCCCTAGGAGGCCATCCCCAGCACCTAGCCGCGGTGTGTCCTCCCCGACCACAGTTGGTGCAGTGGATGGACCCCCTAGCCTGCCGACTCCTCCTCTCTCTAGCGCCAGCGCCCCCGAGCTCCATAGGACACGGCTCGGAGGCGCTGGAGGGTGAAATGGACGGACCCTCCGCAGGACGTCCGCGGGTAGCCAGTAGGTTATCCAGCCTGATGGACATGTCGACCAGCTGGTCGAAAGAGAGGCTGGTGTCCCTACAAGCCAGCTCCCGACGGACGTCCTCTCGTAGGCTACATCTGTATAGATCGATGAGGGCCCGATCATTCCACCCTGCATCTTCCGCTAGAGTACGGAATTCGAGCGCGAATTCCTGGGCACTTCTCCTCCCCTGCCGGAGGAAGACCAGACGCTCCCCCGCCGCTTTCCCCTCCGGGGGATGGTCAAACACCGCCCTGAAGCGGCGGGAGAACTCGTTGTAAGTAATCGTCGTGGCGTCGATCTTCCTCCACTCCGCGTTGGCCCACTCCAACGCTTTTCCGGCCAGGCAGGAGATCAGGGCGGACACGCTCTCATGCCCTGAAGGTGCCGGGTGCACTGTGGCCAGGTATAGCTCCACCTGGAGTAGGAATCCCTGACACCCAGCCGCGGTTCCGTCGTAGGCCCTCGGGAGAGATAGTCGGACTCCTCGAGGTTCCGGCGCTGGAATGGGCGGGCTGGCCGATGGTGCTGGCAGGGCGGGAGGCGGTGTAGGCGTACCCCAGCCTCGGAGGGTGGAAATCACCTCCTGCAGGGCGGTCCCCATCTGCAGGAGCTGATCTTGTTGGTCCCGAACCTGGGCCTCCAGTCTCGTCTGGGCTGCTTCGGCTCCTGCTGATTCCATAGATGGTGTGTAATTCTGTCAGGGCGTGCTGTAGGTGCAATGGTGGAATCAAACGCAGGACTCAGAACGATATTCCAATCACTTGTATTACTGCCCATACATAGGCAAAAAGGACAACTAGGCCCGAAGGCGAAAATTACGCACAACGGCGAAAAGAAACAGCGCACAAACAGGTGCGACAAAATGTAACCGCGCACAAACAGGTGCGACAAAATGTAACCGCGCACAAACAGGTGCGATAATACTCCAGCGCAGTGGAGAGGAGCTCAACCGAGCAATACACACAACTGACGGAAAATAATTACACACAACACTAGACAAACACAACGAGAATCTTATAGGACACTAATTACGCCAAAACAGAAACAGGTGTGGAAACAAACAGACAAAAGCAAACGAACATGAAACATACAGCGGTGGCAGCTAGAATTCCGGAGACGACGAACGCCGAAACCTGCCCGAACAAGGGAGAGAGGCAGCCTCGGCCGAAACCGTGACAAGTGCGTTGTTGGAGCATGTCGTTATTTAGAGGATCGAAAGAAAGGGAGCGCTGCTCTTGGATCAGTTATCTCCATTCAAATCTTTCCTTAACATTATAATTAGTTCACAATACTGATGACAGATCAGCTCCTAGAGAGATATTACCACCTACGGCTGCAAATATTGAGGCGGCTTATTCTAAATCACAGATTTGGCACATCATTGGACACATGTTAGGCTACACATCATGAAATATATTGAGAGAAATTACAGACCGTAGTCTACAAGTAGCAAAAAACTCAATATATTGAACATGAAATGTATTTCAATTTGATTGAAATAGGACTATAGCCTACTGTTTATATTTTAATGCAGTCATCTCGATTTTCATTTGAAACAAATTTGTATAAGTCCCTTGTTTGAATCAATTGCAAAGACATTTGCAACTTTGTATTTGTACTCAACTTTGTTCTGAATTTATCGGCGGTCACAAAGAGACGGATAAACCATGTGATTCTATGTTTACTGGAGATCTTCTGTGTATAAAGTCAGAGAGAGAGAGCGAGAGCGAGAGCGAGAGCGAGAGCGAGAGCGAGAGCGAGAGAGAGCTACAGGTAAAAAAATAAAAATAACCTGGCTGTTGTTGACAAGCATAGGCCTATTCAGTTCATATCCATATTATTAATATTTGATTCATTGATTGAAATTATGACCCCATTGTCACGAGGGTCTATGTCGTCCAAGTATGACCAAGGCGCAGCGTGTCCAAGAAACATGACTTTATTAAATAAACGTTATCGGACTACAAACAAAAGACGACTCAATGAAGTCCACGGTACACTGACCAAAAGGAACAAAAACCCACAACTCCCACAGGAAAACATACAGCTAAATATGTCTCCCAATCAGAGATAACGAGCCGACAGCTGACACTCGTTACCTCCGATTGGGAGTCATTGACCAAACCTAGAAATTAACCCCACAGAACTGCAAAGATAGAAAATCACCCAAATACCCAACAAAACAAAATACACCCTGGCTCAAATACAAAAGTCCCGGAGCCAGAGTGTCACAGTACCCCCCCCCTAAAGGTGCGCACTCCGGGCGCACTAGCATACAGTCTAGGGGAGGGTCTGGGTGGGCGTCTGTCCACGGTGGCGGTTCTGGCCCTGGTCGTGGTCCCCACCCCACCTTAGTCACTATCCGCTTCCGTAGCCTCCTCCACATGACCACCCCCCAACTAAACCCCACTGGATTAAGGGGCGGCACCGGACTAACGGGCAGCACCGGACAAAGGGGCAGCACCGGACTAAGGGGCAGTACCGGACTAAGGGGCAGCACCAGGATAAGGGGCAGCACCGGGCTAAGGGACAGCACCGGACTCAATGGCGGATCCTGGCTGGCTGGCTCTGGCGGATCCTGGCTGGACGGCTCTGGCGGATCCTGGCTGGACGGCTCATGGCTGGCTGAAGGATCTGGCTGCTCATGGCTGGCTGACGGATCTGGCTGCTCATGGCTGGCTGACGGATCTGGCTGCTCATGGCTGGCCGACGGATCTGGCTGCTCATGGCTGGCCGACGGATCTGGCTGCTCATGGCTGGCTGAAGGATCTGGCTGCTCATGGCTGGCTGACGGATCTGGCTGCTCATGGCCGGCTGACGGATCTGGCTGCTCATGGCTGGCGGAAGGCTCTGGCTGATCCTGTCTGGCGGAAGGCTCTGGCTGATCCGGTCTGGCGGAAGGCTCTGGCTGATCCTGTCTGGCAGAAGGCTCTAGCGGCTCCGGTCTGGCGGACGGCTTTGAAGGCTCATGGCAGACGGGCGGCTTAAGCGCCTTTGGGCAGACGGGCAGTTCAGGCCCCGTTGGGCAGACGGCAGACTCTGGCCGTCTGAGGCGCACCATAGGCCTGGTGCGTGGTGCCGGAACTGGAGGTACCGGGCTGAGGACACGCATCTCAGGGCTAGTGCGGGGAGAAGCAACAGGGCATGCTGGACCCTGGGGACGCACATAAGGCCTAGTGCGGAGAGCCGGAACAGGGCATGCTGGACCCTGGGGACGCACATAAGGCCTAGTGCGGGGAGAAGCAACAGGGCATGCTGGACCCTGGGGACGCACATAAGGCCTAGTGCGGAGAGCCGGAACAGGGCATGCTGGACCCTGGGGACGCACATAAGGCCTAGTGCGGAGAGCAGCAACAGGACGCACAGGACTCGGGGAACACACAGGAGGCTTGGTGCGTGGTGTAGGCACTGGTGGTACTGGGCTGGAGCGGAGAGGTGGCGCCGGAAATACCGGACCGTGCAGGCTTACTGGCCCCCTTGAGCACTGAGCCTGCCCAACCTTACCCGGGTTGATGCTCCCCGTCGCCCGACCAGTACGGGGAGGTGGAATAACCCGCACCGGCCTATGTGGGCGAACCGGGAACACCATGCGTAAGGCTGGTGCCATGTACGCCGGCCCGAGAAGACGCACTGGTAGCCGGATGCGTTGGGCCGGCTTCATGACATCTGGCTCAATGCTCACTCTAACCCGGCCGATACGTGGAGCTGGACTGTACCGAACCGGGCTATGCCTGCGTACAGGAGACACCATGCGCTCTACTGCGTAACACGGTGTCTGCCCGTACTCTCGCTCTCCACGGTAAGTCCAAGGAGTAGGCGCAGGTCTCCTACCTGACTTCGCCACACTCCCTTTAAGCCCCCCCCCCAAGACATTTTTGGGTAGTACCCACGGGCTTCCAGCCTTGACTCCGTGCTGCCTCCTCATACCCCCTCCTCTCGGCTTTAGCTGCCTCCAGCTCTTCACGAGGGCGGCGATAGTCTCCCGGTTGTGCCCAAGGACCCTTTCCAGCCAGTATCTCCTCCCATGTCCAAGAATCCTTTGGAGCTGGGTCCTGTTGCCGCTTGACACGCTGCTTGGTCCTCTTATGGTGGGTTTTTCTGTCACGAGGGTCTATGTCGTCCAAGTATGACCAAGGCGCAGCGTGTCCAAGAAACATGACTTTATTAAATAAACGTTATCGGACTACAAACAAAAGACGACTCAATGAAGTCCACGGTACACTGACCAAAAGGAACAAAAACCCACAACTCCCACAGGAAAACATACAGCTAAATATGGCTCCCAATCAGAGATAACGAGCCGACAGCTGACACTCGTTACCTCCGATTGGGAGTCATTGACCAAACCTAGAAATTAACCCCACAGAACTGCAAACATAGAAAATCACCCAAATACCCAACAAAACAAAATACACCCTGGCTCAAATACAAAAGTCCCGGAGCCAGAGTGTCACACCCATTCTCAGTAGCCTATTCCAGCAGGTTACTTGGTAACAGAAGCACTTCCTACCTCAAAATCGTCTTGCTATTCATGTTAAATAAATTAATCTGTCAATTTGAACTAAGCAAGCTGCTAAATCATTCAGCTTACATCTTGCCCAGGCTACTGGAGGCTGTCTGAAATAAGATGTAGGCCTATCAGAGGCTATGTTTTGGCCTAGGTGTCAGGCCTTGTTGGTGGGTTTTGAGTAGTCATTGGGCTAGAAAAAGTAATTGCATTAAATCACCTGACTGTTTGGACATGTCTGTTAGTTAATGTTTTATTTCTAAGAGATCATGAATAAAAGAGAACAATGGACATTCTAGAATTAGTTGTCACTGTGTTCACCACAACCAACATGCTGGATCTCTGTTTAGGGGTCAGTGGTCTAAAATGAGTCTCTCTGGGAAGAGAGAGGAGGGGGTCCCTGCCTCTAAAAGGAGTCTCTCTGGGGGACATGACACCAAAGCTAAGAGGTGAGATGACAATTTTGTTTAAGAATTCTTAAGTTTATTTCCAAAACGCTATATCCACAATTTTTTTCAGCAGAATTCATCTTACATACATTTACGTCATTTAGCAGACGCTCTTATCCAGAGTGACTTACAAGAGCAATTAGGGTTAAGTGCCTTGCTCAAGGGCACATCGACAGATTTTTCACCAAGTTGGCTCGGGGATTAGAACCAGCGACCTTTCGGTTACTGGCAAAACACAATTTTGTTTAAGAATTCTTACATTTATTTCCAAAACGCTATATCCACAAATTTTTGCAGCAGCAATTATTGCCTTGGGTACCTTCAATATTACTGGGTACCTTCAATATTACTGTTCTCAGATTTTTTATTAATGGATTTGAGATGTGTATAAAAATAAATGTTTTTTTGGCTAAATGCTATATATCCATTGTTTAGCTGGAATGGAATGTTCGTATCCTGTATATTTGACTGTGATATGTGGTTGTCTCACCTAGATATCTTAAGATGAATGCACTTACAGATGCCATATCTTAATTTGACCCAGTTTCTCACAGCAGGAAAATAATCCTGCAGCAATAGGAAATGTAAATTATTATGTGCATTATAATTCATGAACATTTTTTGTAGTGGTCGGTAAATTTTTCATTAGGGCAAATCAAGTTTGACATTTTTGTGGAAATTACAAACTCTAGAAGCCTTTTTAAAGCTTGAATAGACTACAATATGGCAACTGTATTGTAAGTCACTCTGGGCCCGGTTTCCCGATAGCGATGGAATTTAGGCTTACCAGTGTTTTAAGATGCATCTTTCCTACAACGGCTGAAGATGTAACATGTATTTCCCACGCACCACGCAGAGAGAACGGTCGCCAAGTGCGTTGTTGGAGCATGTCGTTATTTAGAGGATCGAAAGAAAGGGAGCGCTGCTCTCGGATCAGTTTTCTCCATTCAAATCTTTCCTTAACATTATAATTAGTTTGCAATACTGATGACGGATCAGCTCCTAGAGAGATATTACCACCTACGGCTGCAAATATTGAGGCGGCTTATTCTAAATCACAGATTTGGCACATCATTGGACACATGTTAGGCTACACATCATGAAATATATTGAGAGAAATTACAGACCGTAGTCTACAAGTAGCAAAAAAACTCAATATATTGAACATGAAATGTATTTCAATTTGATTGAAATAGGACTATAGCCTACTGTTTATATTTTAATGCAGTCATCTCAATTTTCATTTGAAACAAATTTGTATAAGTCCCTTGTTTGAATCAATTGCAAAGACATTTGCAACTTTGTATTTGTACTCAACTTTGTTCTGAATTTATCGGCGGTCACAAAGAGACGGATAAACCATGTGATTCTATGTTTACTGGAGATCTTCTGTGTATAAAGTCATGCGGAAGGGCTAAAAAGCATCTATGATGCTCCTAGGAAGATTCTAACAATGAACTTAGCCTAAAGATGCTTTTGGGAACATCAGCTAAATGACTAAAATGTCAAATGTAAATGTTTTACATACAGATCTCATATTACTGTATTGAATGTTGTACATGTGTACAGTTCTTTATTACAAATGTAGTTATTTGTTACATGTATTACTGTGTAAAACCTAGCAATACTTCTGATTTCTCTGAGAGTGAGGCAGATATATAGCATTTTACAAATGAAACACATTATTTGTCTCTGAAATGAAATCATCAAGTGATGGATTTTAAACAAATACATGTCTGTCATTGAACAACCCCATGCCATGATTAGAAAGTGAAAAAACACACCAATCTCTTTCATAATGTCTTTAAACAATAAAAGCTAATTTACCAACATTTCTGAAAATGATGTTTTAGAATGAAACTCTTCTTATGTTTCCTGTTTCTCCATCTGAGCTCAGAGTAGATGAGAGACGTAATGTTTGTCTCTGTTGTGTTGAAGTACAATCAAGCAGGAGAGACCAGCCTCCCCTGTACCCAGCTGTGTGTCCATGAAGAATGACTGGTCTATGCGTCAACCTATATCCTTTAGAGAGGGAGCCTTTCCTACTGAACGAAGGTAAGAAGAACTCATGGGTCATGGTCAGTGAGTTAAACAACACTGTCTCTAGTCATTTCTCCTCTCCCATTTTACCATTTATTTTTGTTGTTTTCATAATCCATAGGCTAAGTGTGTGTGGGTGTGTGTGTGTGTGTGTGTGTGTGTGTGAGTGCACTCCCTGGATGAGGAGATGTAATCTCATGTTTTGTCCACAGAAACCAACAGGAGAGATCAGAGTCAGAGATGCTCAGTGGTCAGTCTTCCCAGAGTCATCAAACAGACCTGGCCTCCATATTCAGTGTATGTGGTCTTGTTATGTACATTTGTTTTTGTTTACCTCAAGTAAAGTTGATCTGTCAATCATTCATTCATTTGTTAATGAGAAAGAATTTAGTCTCTTGCTTAACTTATTTACTTGATTTATTTCAGTTGCTTGAAGAGAATATTATGACATTTGTGAAGAACGAGCTGAAGAGGTTCAAGAGGATTCTTAGTCCAGAACTCCCAGAAGGCTTTGAGAGTCAGAAGCAGGATAAGGAAGTGGTGGATGCTGAAGATGAGAAGCAGGAGAGCAGTGCCAGAGAGGGGGCTCTGAAGATCACACTGCACGTCCTGAGGAAAATGAACCAGAAGGAGCTTGCTGACACACTGGAGAAAAGTAAGAGCTGTCTGCCTCATGTTGAATGCTGTTTTAGAACATTTAAAAGCTGTAGATAAAGTACAGCTAAAGTAGCTGTGTAACTAAATGATATTGTAGCATCCTTAACACAACACCTAGTGACCTCATCAAGTAGCAGCAGGGATGTGTTGTGTTGATTAATTGAGAGAGAGAGAGAGAGAGAGAGAGAGAGAGAGAGAGAGAGAGAGAGAGAGAGAGAGAGAGAGAGAGAGAGAGAGAGAGAGAGAGAGAGAGAGAGAGAGAGAGAGAGAGAGAGAGAGAGAGAGAGAGAGAGAGAGAGATCATACCAAAAATAATATAATCAGTCACACCAGTGTGTAATGCATTATGAAAACATTTACACATTTATACAGTCACTTAAGATAAGACATTAATTGTATTTAAAACTTTATAACAGTCCTACAAGACTGTAGGCATTAAAACAGACGTAATATTAATATCCTCTGTGTTATTTCTAGATTCAGATGAGCTTGCTGTGATTTGCCAACGTGAACTCAAATCGAATCTAAAGAAGAAGTGTCAATGTGTATTTGAAGGGAACGCTAAACAAGGAAACCCAACACTTCTCAATAAGATCTACACAGAGCTCTACATCACAGAGGGTGGAACAGGAGAGGTCAATAATGAACATGAGCTGAGACAGATTGAGACAATAACCAGGAAACAAGCAAGACCAGAGACTGCAATCAAATGTAACGACATCTTCAAACCCTTAACTGGACAAGACAAACATATCAGATCTGTGCTGACAAAGGGAGTCGCTGGCATTGGAAAAACAGTCTCTGTGCAGAAGTTCATTCTGGACTGGGCTGAAGGAAAAGAAAATCAGGATGTCCAATTTGTATTTTCATTCCCTTTCCAGGAGCTGAATTTGATGAAAGGTGAAAAACTCACTTTGATTGAACTTCTCAATCACTTCTCAATGGAAACCAAAGAATCAAGAATCTCCAACTACGACAAGTACAAAGTTCTGTTCATCTTTGATGGTCTGGATGAGTGCCGACTACCCCTAGACTTCCAGAAGAACAAGATCTGTTGTGACGTCACAGAGTCAACCTCAGTGGATGTTCAGCTGACAAATCTCATCAAGGGAAATCTGCTTCCCTCTGCTCTCATCTGGATAACTACCCGACCTGCAGCAGCCAATAAGATCCCTTCAGGGTGTGTTGACCAGGTGACAGAGGTACGAGGGTTCAATGACCCACAGAAGGAGGAGTATTTCAGGAAGAGATTCAGTGATGAGGACCTGGCCAACAGAATCATCTCACACATAAAGACATCAAGGATCCTCCACATCATGTGCCACATTCCAGTCTTCTGTTGGATTTCTGCAACAGTCCTTGAACTCATGTTGAAACGTAACAGAGAAGAGATGCACAAGACTCTGACTAAGATGTACACACACCTTGTGGTGTTTCATACCAAACAGAAGAATGAAAAGTATCTTGGGAAAGAAGAGACAGGTCCACACTGGAATAAAGAGAGCATTCTGTCACTGGGAAAACTGGCTTTTCAACAGCTTGTGAAGGGCAATCTAATTTTCTATGAAGAAGACCTGAAAGAGGCTGGCATTGATGTTAATGAAGCCTCAGTGTACTCAGGATTGTGCACACAGCTCTTTAAAGAGGAATGTGGGCTGTACCAGGACAAAGTGTACTGCTTCGTGCATCTGAGCATTCAGGAGTTTCTGGCTGCTGTATATGTGTTCCTCTCATTCATCAACAACAATGAGAATCTAATGGCCGAACCGCAAGTTACTGAAGTTACTTTCTACAAAAGTGCTGTGGATAAAGCCTTACAAAGTGAGACAGGAAACCTGGACCTGTTCCTCCGCTTCCTTCTGGGCCTCTCAATGGAGTCCAATCAGAAGCACTTACGGGGTCTACTGACAAAGACAAGAAGCAGCTCACAGAGCCATGAAGAAACAGTCAAGTACATCAAGGAGAAGATCAGGGAGAATCCCTCTTCAGAGAGGTGCATCAATCTGTTCCACTGTCTGAATGAACTGAATGACCATTCTCTAGTGGAGGAGATCCAAAGCTACCTGAGATCAGGAAGTCTCTCAGAAGCCGAACTGTCACCTGCACAGTGGTCAGCTCTGGTCTTTGTGTTGCTGACTTCAGAAAAGGAGCTGGATGTGTTTGACCTGAAGAAATACTCCAGATCAGAGGAAGGTCTTCTGAGGATGCTGCCAGTGGTCAAAGCCTCCAGAGCTGCTCTGTGAGTACATCAAATGACATATAAGAACTAATCATCAGGAATAAATATTATGTTTAGAGTAAAATATGTATTATAATATTTATAATATATTATATTGAAACACATATTGAATAAATGCATTGATTTCCACATTAGTATAACATTATGACCATACAATTATAGGAGACGGAAGATGAATATACAGTGAGGGAAAAAAGTATTTGATCCCCTGCTGAATTTGTAAGTTTGCCCACTGACAAAGAAATGATCAGTCTATAATTTTAAAGGTAGGTTTATTTGAACAGTTAGAGACAGAATAACAACAAAAAAATCTAGAAAAACGCATGTCAAAAATGTTATAAATTGATTTGCATTTTAATGAGGGAAATAAGTATTTGACCCCCTCTCACATTTACATTTTACATTTACATTTTCGGCATTTAGCAGACGCTCTTATCCAGAGCGACTTACAAATTGGTGCATTCACCTTATGATAGCCAGTGGAACAAGCACTTTACAAATGTTTTATTTAATTTAATTTTTTAATTTTTTGGGGGGGTGGGGTAAGGGGGGGTAGAAGGATTACTTTATCCTATCCCAGGTATTCCTTAAAGAGGTGGGGTTTCAAGTGTCTCCGGAAGGTGGTGAGTGACTCCGCTGTCCTGGCGTCGTGAGGGAGCTTGTTCCACCATTGGGGTGCCAGAGCAGCGAACAGTTTTGACTGGGCTGAGCAGAAACTGTGCTTCCGCAGAGGTAGGGGGGCCAGCAGGCCAGAGGTGGATGAACGCAATGCCCTCGTTTGGGTGTAGGGACTGATCAGAGCCTGAAGGTACGGAGGTGCCGTTCCCCTCACAGCTCGGTAGGCAAGCACCATGGTCTTGTAGCAGATGCGAGCTTCAACTGGAAGCCAGTGGAGTGTGCGGAGGAGCGGGGTGATGTGAGAGAACTTGGGAAGGTAGAACACCAGACGGGCTGCGGCGTTCTGGATGAGTTGTAGGGGTTTAATGGCACAGGCAAGGAGCCCAGCCAACAGTGAGTTGGAGTAATCCAGACGGGAGATGACAAGTGCCTGGATTAGGACCTGTGCCGCTTCCTGTGTAAGGCAGGGTCGTACTCTGTGAATGTTGTAGAGCATGAACCTACAGGATCGGGTCACCGCCTTGATGTTAGCGGAGAACGACAGGGTGTTGTCCAGGGTCACGCCAAGGCTCTTTGCACTCTGGGAGGAGGACACAACGGAGTTGTCAACCGTGATGGCGAGATCATGGAACGGGCAGTCCTTCCCCGGGAGGAAGAGCAGCTCCGTCTTGCCGAGGTTCAGCTTGAGGTGGTGATCCGTCATCCACACTGATATGTCTGCCAGTCATGCAGAGATGCGATTCACCACCTGGTTATCAGAAGGGGGAAAGGAGAAGATTAATTGTGTGTCGTCTGCGTAGCAATGATAGGAGAGGCCATGTGAGGATATGACAGAGCCAAGTGACTTGGTGTATAGCGAGAATAGGAGAGGGCCTAGAACTGAGCCCTGGGGGACACCAGTGGTGAGAGCACGTGGTGCGGAGACAGATTCTCGCCACGCCACCTGGTAGGAGCGACCTGTCAGGTAGGACGCAATCCAAGAGTGAGCCGCGCCGGAGATGCCCAACTCGGAGAGGGTGGAGAGGAGGATCTGATGGTTCACAGTATCAAAGGCAGCAGATAGTTCTAGAAGGACGAGAGCAGAGGAGAGAGAGTTAGCTTTAGCAGTGCGGAGAGCCTCCGTGACACAGAGAAGAGCAGTCTCAGTTGAATGACCAGTCTTGAAACCTGACTGGTTTGGATCAAGAAGGTCATTCTGAGAGAGATAGCAAGAGAGTTGGCTAAAGACGGCACGCTCAAGAGTTTTGGAGAGAAATGAAAGAAGGGATACTGGTCTGTAGTTGTTGACATCGGAGGGATCGAGTGTAGGTTTTTTGAGAAGGGGTGCAACTCTCGCTCTCTTGAAGACGGAAGGGACAAAGCCAGCGGTCAATGATGAGTTGATGAGCGAGGTGAGGTAAGGGAGAAGGTCTCCAGAAATGGTCTGGAGAAGAGAGGAGTGGATAGGGTCAAGCGGGCAGGTTGTTGGGCGGCCGGCCGTCACAAGTCGCAAGATTTCATCTGGAGAGAGAGGGGAGAAAGAAGTCAAAGCATAGGGTAGGGCAGTGTGAGCAGGACCAGTGGTATCATTTGACTTAACGAACGATGATCAGATGTCGTCAATCTTCTTTTCAAAATGGTTGACGAAGTCATCCACAGAGAGGGAGGAGGGGGGAGGGGGAGGAGGATTCAGACAGTAGCTACTAAATACCTAACGCCAATGTTTCAGACAATGAGGTTAGAAAAACAGCTGAATGGTAGGCAGCTAGCTGGCATAATTACAGGTACTCTCAAGCGTGAAACAACTATCCACAGTTGCTAATAGTTACCAGTAGCTACCCGCTAGCTAGTCCAGGTGGTGGGTTAGCTAGCCTCGTGCTTCACCGGGCTCAGCCGAATACAATACTTACCTACAATAATTACCTACAATAACCTACGATAACTACAATAACCTACGATAACTACCTACAATACCTAACTACGTCTCAACACATGGTTTAAGCTTTACTTGACACCATATAAGCCATATAAGCCAAGCTTACCTCCCTCCAGAGAGAGACACAACCTCACCCGACGACGATCAGACATAAATCAATCAGAAAGATTTCTGGCTCCCAGGTGTCTTTATACAAGTAACGAGCTGAGATTAGGAGCACACTCTTAAAGGGAGTGCTCCTAATTTCAGCTTGTTACCTGTATAAAAGACACCTGTCCACAGAAGCATTCAATCAATCAGATTCCAAACTCTCCACCATGGCCAAGACCAAAGAGCTCTCCAAGGTTGTCAGGGACAAGATTGTAGACCTACACAAGGCTGGAATGGGCTACAAGACCATCGCCAAGCAGCTTGGTGAGAAGGTGACAACAGTTGGTGCGATTATTTGCAAATGGAAGAAACACAAAAGAACTGTCAATCTCCCTCGGCTTGGGGCTCCATGCAAGATCTCACCTCGTGGAGTTGCAATGATCATGAGAACGGTGAGGAATCAACCCAGAACTACACGGGGGAGGATCTTGTCAATGATCTCAAGGCAGCTGGGACCATAGTCACAAAGAAAACAATTGGTAACGTACTATGCCGTGAAGGACTGAAATCCTGCAGCGCCCGCAAGGTCCCCCTGCTCAAGAAAGCACATATACAGGGCCGTCTGAAGTTTGCCAATGAACATCTGAATGATTCAGAGGAGAACTGGGTGAAAGTGTTGTGGTCAGATGAGACCAAAATCGAGCTCTTTGGCATCAACTCAAATCGCCGTGTTTGGAGGAGGAGGAATGCTGCCTATGACCCCAAGAACACCATCCCCACCGTCAAACATGGAGGTGGAAACATTATGCTTTGGGGGTGTTTTTCTGCTAAGGGGACAGGACAACTTCACCGCATCTAAGGGACGATGGACGGGGCCATGTACATTCAAATCTTGGGTGAGAACCTCCTTCCAAAAGCCAGGGCATTGAAAATGGGTCGTGGATGGGTATTCCAGCATGACAATGACCCAAAACACACGGCCAAGGCAACAAAGGAGTGGCTCAAGAAGAAGCACATTAAGGTCCTGGAGTGGCCTAGCCAGTCTCCAGACCTTAATCCCATAGAAAATCTGTGGAGGGAGCTGAAGGTTCGAGTTGCCAAACGTCAGCCTCGAAACCTTAATTACTTGGAGAAGATCTGCAAAGAGGAGTGGAACAAAATCCCTCCTGAGATGTGTGCAAACCTGGTGGCCAACTACAAGAAACGTCTGACCTCTGTGATTGCCAACAAGGGTTTTGCCACCAATTACTAAGTCATGTTTTGCAGAGGGGTCAAATACTTATTTCCCTCATTAAAATGCAAATCAATTTATAACATTTTTGACATGCGTTTTTCTGGATTTTTTTGTTGTTATTCTGTCTCTCACTGTTCAAATAAACCTAACATTTAAATTATAGACTGATCATGTCTTTGTCAGTGGGCAAACGTACAAAATCAGCAGGGGATCAAATACTTTTTCCATTCACTGTATATGTTGTTTGAGAGAATTAACCAAATGCATATACCATTGTTCTTCTACACTACTGGTTAAATTAACAGTGTGTTTGTGAAATCATGATGATCTCTTTGTTAGGCTGTCAGGCTGTTTAGTCACAGAGAAAGGCTGTGCTTCTCTGGTCTCAGCTCTGAAGTCAAACCCCTCACACCTGAGAGAGCTGGACCTGAGTAACAATGACCTGAAGGATTCAGGAGTGAAGCTGCTCTCTGCTGGACTGGGGAATCCCCACTGTAAACTGGAGACTCTGAGGTCAGTATTCCTGTGTTTGGTCAACAAGTGATAACTGTTCACCAGATCCACGTGTTTACCAGGCACACATAGTCCACACCATATGTGTTTGGACAGTGAAGCTTACAGTTTTAAATTTGGCGCTGTACTCCATCATTTTGGATTTGAGATATAATGTTTCATATTAGGCAACAGTACAGAATGTCACCTTTTATTTAAAGGTATTCATACATATCTGTTTTACCGTTTAGATATGAAAGCACTTTATGTATCTAGTTCTCCCATTTTAAGAAGTCTTATTTATTTGGACAAATTCACTGATATTGTATTGACGTAGTCATATGTTTAGTATTTGGTCTCGTATTCCTTGCCTGTAGTGATTACATCAAGCTTGTGACTCTACAAACTTGTTGAATACATTTGAAGTTTGTCTTGGTTTTGTTTTAGATTATGTTTTTCTAATAGAAACTGAATGGTGAATAATGTCCTGTCATTTTGAAGTCACTTGTATTGTAAGTAAGAATAGCAGATGTTTCTGAACACTTCTACATTCATGTGGTTGCTACCATGATTCAGAATAATCATTAATAAATCATGAATAATGATGAATGAGAAAGTTACAGAGGCAAAAAGATCATACCCCCTCTGTTATTGGTAATGGTGAGAGGTTAGCATGTTTTGTTGTAGCCTCTGTAACTTTCTCACTCATCATTTTCCATGATTGATTTATGATTTGTATTAATCAAGGCATCATCAGGATTAATTTAGTAGTGTTTAGAAACCTGTTATTGTGGTAGAAATATTTGACTCGAAAGTGGTTAACTTTAAAAATATCTCTCAAGAAACTGGAGCTGGAGGAAGATTGAGCAGAGGGAAGAGATGATAGCATGGAAGAGGAGAAAGTAGCGGGAGAGAGAGAGCGAAGGTTGCGACGGCACATTACCATCTGAGCAGGGGCAGAGTGAGTAGTGTTGGAGGAGAGCGAGAGAGAAAAGGATTCTAAGTAGTGGTCGGAGACTTGGAGGGGAGTTGCAGTGAGATTAGTAGAAGAACAGCATCTAGTAAAGATGAGGTCAAGCGTATTGCCTGCCTTGTGAGTAGGGGGGGACGGTGTGAGGGTGTAAGGGTGCATAACTCATTGTTGTTTAAACAAACTACAGAATTTAATAATACTAATACAATTGTCAAAGAACGTTCCATATTCCACTCTCTAGACATGTGCTCCACATTATCGCAATTCGTCCTTCATATGTAAATACAGCCCATCTATCACTACTTCCTTTCACCATCTTACGAAATCATGTCATTAGAAATTATAACCACAAACCACTACTACGTAATAATATATTTTCCTTCACCTAAATCTAAATAATTATTTTAATACCGGTCGTATTAAACAATCCAATACAACATCAACTCAACATGTCTCATCGCCCAATTAACTTACTTACTTTGTAACACAGAAAACCCTCTCTATATCTATCATACTCTACCGCTAACTTTCCATCTAACGGTACTTTAACATATTGACAACTTATTCTTAAATTATAGTCGAAACAAACAAAACATATATTCACATCGATGCAACGTATGAAAAAATAAATAATGTATGCACTCAATAACTGTAAATCGCTCTGGATAAGAGCGTCTGCTAAATGATGTAAATGTAATATGTTATACTATCCGCCAGGTGTTGTTAATACCATCAATTCAACCTCGTTATCCAGGTCATTCATCACTGTAAACGTTTTTATTTTCTTTCCCTCCCTGGGTTTGAACCAGGAACCCTCTACACACATCGACAACATTCACCATCTAAACACCATACACATCCGCAGCCCTTTCAGAGCAAGACCTTGTGTAGCTCAGTTGGTATAGCCTTGCGCTTGCAACGCCATGTCTGTGGGTTCGATTCCCACGGAGGACCAGTAAGAAAAAAATAATGCATGAACTCACTAACTGCATTTTGCTCTGGACAAGAGCATCCACCAAATGACGTAAATGTAAAGTTAAACAACGACTTCCACGTCGCATAGCAAGTTACGTCACTACTCTACACGTCACTAGTACGCACCACTAACTAGCTAGCTTTCACACCAAACATTCAACCCTTTATGACTTCCTTCTCCACAGAAACCATTGATCCTTGTACACCTAACGTAACATAAAATTCCCTACAGCACTCTCACGTTACAGCGAATCCCAATGGCGAACACCCACAGACAAAAACCATGGAAACTCTTCCATTTGTTACTAACAGACCAAATAAAACCCCTTCTCAAACAGCGTTCCCTCCACCGACCTCCATCGTAGGGTTAAAAACTAACGTAACACCGTTAACCATCCTAAATTGCTGTAGGAAAACGTCAAATTTGGTTCAGTTTATCACCAACCTTACATTATTAGAATACATCAGATCTAGGTAAATATCCTTTCGAAGTAGGCTAGAAGTAATACCAAACACTTTGTATTATCCGCTCAAGCATCAGTTGAATTACACTCACAAATACAGATTTTAGTCAGTACCATGGAACCAATGCCTTTTGAAAGGACAATAAGTCCCACAAATAGCCCAACTACAATGGTTTGTAGTCTTAACCTCTGGTACATAATAATGACACAATTACCAGAAAATAGCCGTAAAAAAAATCTTTCAAGTGTTTCTTTGCAAAGTTCTCACACGTGCTCAAAATGAATAAATGAGCAGTCAACGAGTGAAATCCACATTCATTGATTTGGAAATAGATCTGGCGATCTTAATAAAACGGATTATGTTTCCCTTGCGACATAATGAAAGGACATAATGAAATTCCATAATGTAAACCCTAAATTGGCTTTTTACTATATAATACATTACGTCTATAACAACATTACTTATGGTCCGATTATTCATTAAACCTTATCACATGATCCAACAACGGTACAAATTAGAACCCATATTAATTACTTTCCCATCCATGATGTACGTCTACGTTTGGGTGAGCAAGTTAATACATAACGTTAGATACTTCTAAGGTACTTACATCAAATAATCCCTTTGTGGTGTTTTTAACCATTCTTAATCGACACAAATGACTTCTACATTTTACCAGCGGAACCCCAAAAAATTGACTGTAATTTCCCAGACACTGGCCTTCCTGTCCATAAAACACTGACTTTTCCACTACTCTCTAAGATAACATCGAGCTCTATTTACCCCTCCTTAATATTCTATTATATATCATAATTTATTATATGACATTATTATACACATGTATTATTCATATCAACCACCGCATTCGTATTTCTAATGATTCTTTATTGCCGCAAGTTAATTTTACCATACCACATTCACACAACGCTTTTTACCAACATACAATCAATATTATTTGACATTCTACTATGGTTAATTTTACCATAATCCTATATTACTCCTAAATTTCCCAACAAATGATCCCCTAAAAGCTTGACCGAAATTCAATGTGTCGACGTCATATCATCAACCCCTTTGATCTTTTTCTCCCCGTCCTTTTATATTAGTATTCGCTTTTATTGTTAAACTCTTCGTGCTTCTTTGATTATTTTTGGTCAGAACTTATTTGTTATTAATGTGCATTTGACAATCTCTTATATAATAATAATATAATATCTCCTGATGTCCACTTTTCTTTTGTGTCGAACACCTCATGCATCTTTCCCTTGCTCGTGTTTTTCTTAACTTTAAACCAGTTAGCTGTATGTGTGTTTCTACCCCTAGTACTTCAATGGGCATCCACACACTATTCACTCTTCCTCTTTTGGTGTGAGACCGGGTGCGTCCTTTCTACCAGGTTACACTTAAGCAACGGTCCAGACCTTTCTCCATCAAGGACAGAGACTTCCACACTCACTTGCACTCTCACTCTTTCATGCACTTTTCTAAGTTACCTGTAAATACAACCCCTATCTTGATTCACTTCCTCGACACAAGAAAAACAGTTTTATACATGATTGTTATCTATCTATATAGCCCTCTAGGTGATTCACTTCCTCGACACACCTTCACTGGACTTCTACCTATCCTACGCTTTCCTAAGCGACCTGTAAATGTGGCCCTTTTTCTGATTCACTTCCTCGACACAGAAAAAGCGATATTACACAGGATTTCTGCCTACCTAAGCAGTCCTCCAAACGATTCACTTCCCCGACACGTCTAGAGCGGTATCTGTAGGGCTTCTACCTATTTATTCTCTGATCGTTCAAACAGATTGACAGCCGCCCATGCCGAAATGACCCAGACAGAATGATCAGCGAAATGAATGAAATGAATTGACCGAATCGAACAGATGCATCAGATGAGCAGCCGAGTGACCTCGATGATTGAATGCACGAATCGAGCATTCGAATCAAATTGATCGGTCAGACTTTCCAGATGAGTAACCTGAATGAAACAGATGAATCATCCAACTTGACCACAACCAATTGAATCACAATGGATTAAACAGAATGACCAGCAGGATGAACAAATGAATCAATTGATTTGAACAAACGGCTCAGACGGCCAACCGAGTGACATCGACGGGTACAAGATGCGTCAGACAAAACAGTCGAATTATTCAAACGGATGCATTCATACTGACCAAATGATCAACCCAAATGAAACAGATAACTCACCCCACCCAACCACAATGAATGAACCACACCAACCCAAGCAGACCATCCACCCGCTCGGACCGAGCAGATCTACTCTTACTTAAACTATTTTCTACTTATTGCAACTCTCAAGGATTTTTATCCCTCCATCATTTTAAATTCAAAAGCTCCCAGTTTCTAATTTTCTGGTTCTTAAATTTGGAGAGACCTACTTGGTATTCTGCAGCTGAAGCTGGGCCCCGGACCGAACCACACAAACTTTATACTATATAAGTAAGAACTTGGCTTACCTTTTTTAAGCGGCCGCTTTGTTTGTATGGTCCGTCCAAGACGTTTCATAGCCGCAGAAGTCCACCGTCTCTGGTCCCTGTTTTCAAGTACTGCCGGGATCGCCATTTACAGTGGGGAAAAAATTATTTAGTCAGCCACCAATTGTGCAAGTTCTCCCACTTAAAAAGATGAGAGAGGCCTGTAATTTTCATCATAGGTACACGTCAACTATGACAGAAAATTGAGAGAAAAAAATCCAGAAAATCACATTGTAGAATTTTTAATGAATTTATTTGCAAATTATGGTGGAAAATAAGTATTTGGTCACCTACAAACAAGCAAGATGTCTGGCTCTCACAGACCTGTAACTTCTTCTTTAAGAGGCTCCTCTGTACTCCACTCGTTACCTGTATTAATGGCACCTGTTTGAACTTGTTATCAGTATAAAAGACACCTGTCCACAACCTCAAACAGTCACACTCCAAACTCCACTATGGCCAAGACCAAAGAGCTGTCAAAGGACACCAGAAACAAAATTGTAGACCTGCAACAGGCTGGGAAGACTGAATCTGCAATAGGTAAGCAGCTTGGTTTGAAGAAATCAACTGTGGGAGCAATTATTAGGAAATGGAAGACATACAAGACCACTGATAATCTCCCTCGATCTGGGGCTCCACGCAAGATCTCACCCCCTGGGGTCAAAATGATCACAAGAACGGTGAGAAAAAATCCCAGAACCACACGGGGGGACCTAGTGAATGACCTGCAGAGAGCTGGGACCAAAGTAACAAAGCCTACCATCAGTAACACACTACGCCGCCAGGGACTCAAATCCTGCAGTGCCAGACGTGTCCCCCTGCTTAAGCCAGTACATGTCCAGGCCCGTCTGAAGTTTGCTAGAGTGCATTTGGATGATCCAGAAGAGGATTGGGAGAATGTCATATGGTCAGATGAAACCAAAATATAACTTTTTGGTAAAAACTCAACTCGTCGTGTTTGGAGGACAAAGAATGCTGAGTTGCATCCAAAGAACACCATACCTACTGTGAAGCATGGGCGTGGAAACATCATGCTTTGGGGCTGTTTTTCTGCAAAGGGACCAGGACGACTGATCTGTGTAAAGGAAAGAATGAATGAGGCCATGTATCGTGAGATTTTGAGTGAAACCTCCTTCCATCAGCAAAGGCATTGAAGATGAAACGTGGCTGGGTCTTTCAGCATGACAATGATCCCAAACACAACGAAGGAGTGGCTTCGTAAGAAGCATTTCAAGGTCCTGGAGTGGCCTAGCCAGTCTCCAGATCTCAACCCCATAGAAAATCTTTGGAGGGAGTTGAAAGTCTGTGTTGCCCAGCGACAGCCCCAAAACATCACTGCTCTAGAGGAGATCTGCATGGAGCAATGGGCCAAAATACCAGCAACAGTGTGTGAAAACCTTGTGAAGACTTACAGAAAACGTTTGACCTGTGTCATTGCCAACAAAGGGTATATAACAAAGTATTGAGAAACTTTTGTTATTGACCAAATACTTATTTTCCACCATAATTTGCAAATAAATTCATTAAAAATCCTACAGTGTGATTTTCTGGATAGTTTTTTCTCATTTTGTCTGTCATAGTTGACGTGTACCTATGATGAAAATTACAGGCCTCTCTCATCTTTTTAAGTGGGAGAACTTGCACAATTGGTGGCTGACTAAATACTTTTTTTCCCCCACTGTACATGAAGTGCTTTCATTTCTAATCGGTAAAATACATATGTATGAATACCTTTAAATAATAATAATATGCCATTTAGCAGACGCTTTTATCCAAAGCAACTTACAGTCATGCGTGCATACATTTTTACGTATGGGTGGTCCTCTGAGCTCAGGGTGGTCCTCTGTAGCTCAATTGGTAGAGCATGGCGCTTGTAACGCCAGGGTAGTGGGTTCGATCCCCAGGACCACCCATACAGAAAATTACTCCAGTCATCATCCACCATTTTAATATTGGGCAAAACATAACCCAAAACACATCCAAAACAAACTGCAAATGAAACCAACGAGTTTGAGTCACAAGCTTGATGTAGTCATTGCGTTCAAGGACTTTCGGACCAAATACTCAACTTTTGACTACTTTAATACACTATATGTAAATGTGTCAAAATACTTTTTGACTAGATACATAAAGTGCTTTCATTTCTAAACGGTGACATTATATACTGTCACCTCATATGAAACATTTGATCTCAAATCCAAAATACTGGAGTATATAGCCACATTTAAAATGTTAGCTTCACTGTCAAACTAGATATGGTGTGGACTGTATACTCAATACAATAAAAATCCGATACCTCACTGTCTGTCTTTTGACTGATACTGCTTTTTAAACTGGTCTGGTCAGTCTACTCAAATATTTGTAATATGCATTTTTCTATCTACAAGCAATACTTTGATAATTTGTCATTTCTAATAGTTAATAATTAATTGATGAAGAGATATATCAGGTGTCAGGACATCTGAACATTTTGAAAAAATATACTGCCACTATTTTCACCACCAAAGAATAGCAGTGTGATTTTAATATGATTTGACTCTTTGCAGGCTGTCAGGCTGTCTAGTCACAGAGGAAGGCTGTGCTTCTCTGGTCTCATTTCTGAAGTCAAACCCCTCACACCTGAGAGAGCTGGATCTGAGTAACAATGACCTGAAGGATTCAGGAGTGGAGCTGCTCTCTGCTGGACTGGGGAATCTCCACTGTAAACTGGAGACTCTGAGGTCAGTATTCCTGTAGTTGGTCAACAAGTGATAACTGTTCACCAGATCCACATGTGTTTACCAGGCACACATAGTCCACACCATATGTGTTTGGACAGTGAAGCTTACAGTTTTAAATTTGGCGCTGTACTCCATCATTTTGCATTTCAGATATAATGTTTCATATTAGGCAACAGTACAGAATGTCACCTTTTATTTAAAGATATTCATACATATCTGTTTTACCGTTTAGATATGAAAGCACTTTACGTATCTAGTTCTCCCATTTTAAGAAGTCTTATTTATTTGGACAAATTCACTGATATTGTATTGAAGTAGTCATATGTTTAGTATTTGGTCCCATATTCCTTGCCTGTAGTGATTACATCAAGCTTGTGACTCTACAAACTTGTAGAATACATTTGCAGTTTGTCTTGGTTTTGTTTTAGAGTATGTTTTTCCTAATAGAAACTGAATGGTGAATAATGTCCTGTCATTTTGAAGTCACTTGTATTGTCAGTAAGAATAGAAGATGTTTCTGAACACTTCTACATTCATGTGGATGCTACTATGATTATGAATAATCATTAATAAATCGTGAATAATGATGAATGAGAAAGTTACAGAGGAACAAGGATCATACCCCCTCTGTTATTGGTAATTTTGAGAGGTTAGCATGTTTTGTTGTAGCCTCTATAACTTTCTCACTCATCATTTTCCATGATTGATTTATGATTTGTATTAATCAAGGCATCATCAGGATTAATTTAGTAGTGTTTAGAAACCTGTTATTGTGGTAGAAATATTTGACTCGAAAGTGGTTAACTTTAAAAATATCTCTCAAGAAACTGGAGCTAGAGGAAGATTGAGCAGAGGGAAGAGATGATAGCATGGAAGAGGAGAAAGTAGCGGGAGAGAGAGAGCGAAGGTTGCGACGGCACATTACCATCTGAGCAGGGGCAGAGTGAGTAGTGTTGGAGGAGAGCGAGAGAGAAAAGGATTCTAAGTAGTGGTCGGAGACTTGGAGGGGAGTTGCAGTGAGATTAGTAGAAGAACAGCATCTAGTAAAGATGAGGTCAAGCTTATTGCCTGCCTTGTGAGTAGGGGGGGGGACGGTGTGAGGGTGTGAGGGTGCATAACTCATTGTTGTTTAAACAAACTACAGAATTTAATAATACTAATACAATTGTCAAAGAACGTTCCATATTCCACTCTCTAGACATGTGCTCCACATTATCGCAATTCGTCCTTCATATGTAAATACAGCCCATCTATCACTACTTCCTTTCACCATCTTACGAAATCATGTCATTAGAAATTATAACCACAAACCACTACTACGTAATAATATATTTTCCTTCACCTAAATCTAAATAATTATTTTAATACCAGTCGTATTGCACAATTGGTGGCTGACTAAATACTGTTTTTTCCCCACTGTATGTGGTAATAATATTTGGCTCGAAAGTAGTTAACTCAAAAATATCTCTCAAGAAAGTGAATCCAAAAGTTGACTTTATTATCGCATAACAAAGCGGAGCTGCTCCATGGAACCACTCCCTGACTCAGAGCTCTCCTTTTATACAGACAAAATGCAGTCATGCTTATCCAACATACGTAGTTACTCCATTATATGTACATGATTAACATCCTTCGGAGTCACATGTTGTTTTACTCACGAGGGCTACGTGCGCTTCTCTAAATGGGGCCTCTGTCACTTGTCTCATTATATTGGTGGCGTGACTCAAATAATTCTACACATACAGTACGTACGTTAAAGAACAATCACACTCTGTATTGACTATATTCATTATCCAGGCATGCATCTGGAGTACAAAGTATCAATCATGTTCATTCTGTTTTACCTTTATCATTTCATAACACATTATAAAACATATCAATTCATACTTAAACATGGCTTAAACATGTCGTCAGTAACCCATTCTAAACCATATATATTTAAGCCCTCCTGCTGGACATATGGTTTTTCCTTGTGACTATGTACATGTGACTATGTGCATCAGGTCATAAGCACAAACAAGTGACAACACTAGTTCCATTGTTACTCCAATCTCCACACAGCCACAACGAGAAGTTTTATCTCCATCACATGTCATTGCCATACCCAGACCAGCTGCAGGGAGTTATCAGATGCACTAAAGAAATGTCTCTGCTCTGATTTAACCCTTTAATTAGTTCTTACTCCATAAGCATTTAAGGCATATAGGTGTTTCATTCTACAACATATGTACTAGAAAATCATCCATATTATCTACTCACTTAGACAGAAAATTACTCCCGTTATCATCGACCATTCAGTTACTATCGGGCAAAACATAACCCAAAACACAACCAAAACAAACTGCAAATGCAACCAACGAGTTACAACCAAATACTCAACTTTGACTACTTTAATACACTATAAGTACATTTGTAAGAATACTTATGACTTCTTCAAATGGGGGACTAGATACATAAATTGCTTTCATTTCTAAACTGTGAAACAGATATGTATGAAAATACCCTCAAATAAAAGGTGACATTATATACTGTCACCTTATATGAAACATTTGATTCTCAAATCCAAAATGTTGGAGTATAGAGCCACATTTAAAATGTTAGCTTCACTGTCAAACTAGATATGGTGTGGACTGTATACTCAATACAATCTAAATCTGATACCTCACTGTCTGTCTTTTGACTGATACTGCTTTTTAAAGTGCTCTGGTCAGTCTACTCAAATATTTGTAATATGCATATTTCTCTCTACAAGCAATACTTTGATAATTTGTCATTTCTAATAATGATACATTCATTTATGAATAGATATGGCAGGTTTCAGGACACTGATGTATCTGATAATTTAGAAAAAAATATACTGCCACGATTTTCACCACCAAAGAATAGCAGTGTGATTTTAATATGTTTTACTCTTTGCAGGCTGTCACGCTGTCTAGTCACAGAGGAAGGCTGTGCTTCTCTGGTCTTAGCTCTGTGGTCAAACCCCTCACACCTGAGAGAGCTGGACCTGAGCTACAATCACCCAGGACATTTAGGAGTCAGACTGCTCTCTGCTGGGCTGGAGGATCCACACTGGAGACTGGAGAAACTCAAGTATGTAGAGGGTTTATGTCAATGTTCATATCAGACATGTTGGAGTTATCAGGCAAGTTAAGACAAACATTCTTACCAAAACCTGTACAAAGTTATATGCTGACCGTGTGTGTGTGTGTGTGTGTGTGTGTGTGAGTTCAGGTGTATCCCTCAATTACTGTCTGTTCTTCTGCTTACCGCTACAGTGTGGAACATGGTGGAGAGAACACAATGAAACCTGGACTTAGAAAATGTGAGTGTTGACTGCTGTGAAGAATATGACTAAGAATACGTCTTAATTCAAGTGAAGTCAAAGTCAAAGACCACCATCATTACTTACTTGGTCATATTAAATATCAGCTGTAGTTCTACAGAAGCACAAATCAGGGACACCAAAGATTACAAAGAGTTGCTTTGACAATGTGTGTGTCTGTGTGTGTGTGTGTGTGTGTGTGGCGTGTTCGTGTTACTTTAGAAATGTGTGTTTGTCATGCATGCATACCGGTGTGTGTGTGTGTGTCTGTGTATGTGTGTGTGTGTTATTAATGGGAATAAGTGTGTTTTATATTACCATACAGTATAACATATTATTATTGAACAAATCTCAAGTTACCTTAACTTCTCCTTTTGATACCTAGAAACATCTACATTAAATGAATTAGTGAAAAGTGAGTTAACATTATAATGTGAATGATGATGATTTCTAATATTGTGTCTGGTTTCATCCATCAGATGTCTGTGATCTCACACTGAACCCAAACACAGTAAGCAGATTCCTCTCTCTGTCTGAGGTGAACAGAAAGGTGACAAGTAGGAGAGAGGAGCAGCCGTATCCTGATCACCCAGAGAGATTTGAGTACTGGAGACAGGTGCTGTGTAGAGAGGGTCTGACTGGGCGCTGTTACTGGGAGGTAGAGTGGAGTGGGAGTGAGGTTGATATAGGAGTGACATATAAAGGAATCAGCAGGAGAGGAAGGGGTTGTAGGATTGGATACAATGACAAGTCCTGGAGTCTGTTCTGCTCTGACAACAGTTACTCTGCCTGTCACAATAATAACCCCACTACCATAGACGTCCCCCCCTCCGGCTCCCACAGAGTAGGAGTGTATCTGGACTGGCCAGCCGGCACTCTGTCCTTCTACAGAGTCTCCTCTGACACACTGACCCACCTGAACACATTCTACACCACATTCACTGAGCCCGTCTATCCAGGGTTTAGGGTTAATTATGGCTTTTTTGCTTCTTCAGTGTCCCTGTGTCAAACATAACACACTGGACACACACACACACACACTGAACACACACACACACTGAACACACACACACACACTGAACACACACACACTGGAGACACACACACACACTGACTGGACACACACACACTGGACACACACACACATACACACTGGACACACACACACACATACACACTGGACACACACACACACACACACACACACACACACACTGGATGCACACACACACACACACTGGACACACACACACATACACACTGGACACACACACACACACACACACTGGACACATACACACACTCTGGACACACACAAACACACACTGAACACACACACACACACACACACACTGAAAAAACACACACTGGACAATCACAGACTGGACACACACACACTGAACACACACACACACACTGCACACACACATACACACTGGACACACACAGGACACACACACATACACACACACACACACTGGACACACATGCACACTAGACACACACGGACACACACACACACTGGACACAAACACACTGAACACACACAAACACACACACACTGGACACACACACACACTGGAAACACACACACACACACACACACACACACACACACTGGACACACACTGAACACACACACACACACATTCTGGACACAGACACACTGAACACACGGACACACACTGAACACACACACACACACTGGACACACACACACTGGACACATTTCCATGTGTTGTATTTTGATTAAAGGAAATCCCATATAGCCTACTGGACAGGACTTTGCTATGGCATCTTCTGTTTGGGTGTCTCAGGTCAGGTCTGAGCCATGATCAGAATGTGTCTCTGTGTCTATTTCCAGCCCTGCCATTTCTACCTGTCCTGATCTAGTGTTTCACCCCTGACCTCCTCACACCGTCTCACTGTCCATGTCTGCTTTTAGCTCCCACCTCTACTTCACTGTGTTATAATGGACCTTATGCTTGTTATGTCACCTCTGTAATCAGTTATCAAACATACTGACCTTTCTGACCCTATCCCATGGCCCTACTTTCTACAACTGAACATTTAAATTCCTCTATGAGTTTTGTTTCGTGTCCATTTACTTATCTATGTATTTGCTGTGTATTGGGGTTGTGCTGCAGAGCATCATGGGGGTTTGTATGTGTTGAGATGATCACGTTCCAGATAAATGGTTGAACTGATTCCTGTCTCCTGTCTCATCATTATTGAATTGTTATACAGACGTGGTTATGAAACCCACTAGACATAACAAAAGATTGGTGATGAGTAAGTCTGAATCTACAGGAACTATTCTGTCTGGAAGAAGTGGGTTTTTACAACTGTTTAAAACTGTTATTTTCTGTGGTCCAGAAAAGGCTAATGTTAGCACAGTGGATTGATAGCAGAGGCAAGTGCATAGTCGAGCTAGCTAAGAAAGAGAGTTAACCAGTGGTGTAAAGTACTTAAGTAAAAATACTTTAAAGTACCTCTTAAGTAGTTTTTTGGGGGTATATGTACTTGACTTTACTATTTATATTTTTGACTACTTTTACTTCACTACATTCATAAAGAAAATAATGTACTTTTGACTCCATACATTTTCCCTGACACCAAAAAGTACTCGTTACATTTTGAATGCTTAGCAGGACAGAAAATGGTCCAATTCACACCCTTATCAAGAGAACATCCCTACTGCCTCTGATCTGGCAGACTCAGTAAACACAAATGCTTAGTTTGTAAATTGTCTGAGTGTTAGAGTGTGCCTCTGGCTGAACGTACATTTTAAAAACATGAAAATCGTCTGGTTTGCTTTATGTAAGGAATTTGAAATGATTTATACTTGTACTTTTACTTTTGATACTTAAGTATATTATAGCAATTACATTTACTTTTGATACTTAAGTATATTTAAAACCAAATACTTTTAGACTTTTACTCAAGTAGTATTTTACTGGGTGACTTTCACTTTTAGTTGAGTCATTTTCTATTAAGGTATCTTTACTTTTACTCAAGTATGACAATTGGGTACTTTTTCCACCACTGGAGTTAACATCGTCATGGACGGCAGAAAAGGACTGGAGACGGACATCGGAGTGGGAAAACAACGTGATTAAAAAGGAGGAATATACAGTGATTAAAGGAAAGGACATTTATTCAACTGTGAAGACAAACCTTTTAATTAAATCTGCTAAATGAGCGAATTTAGGAGGAAACGTCAGTGAATGAAGTGAATGAAGATCACATGACTGTCACGCCCTGGCTCTGGGGACTATGTTATGTTGAGCCAGGGTGTGTGATTCTATGTTGGTATATCTATGTTGGCCTGAGTGACTCCCAATCAGAGGCAACGAGTGTCAGCTGGTTGTCTCTGATTGGGAGCCATATTTAACTGTCTGGCTTTTCACTTTGTGTTGTGGTTTCTTGTTCCGTGTTGGTTTGTTTATGTAACCAAGGACGTCACGTTTCGAGGATGGACTTGGGAGCAGTGGAGTAGGAGTCTCGACTGGGCCAAGCCAAGAGAAGAGGAGAAAGGTTGGACTTTGGAGCAGTGGGGTGAGAGTCTGGCGAGAACGATGGAGGCCTGGCCCACGGGGAGGAGAGACCCCCAGAAATTTTTTAGGGGGGGGCTCACGACGTCGGGGCAGCAGGAGGTCGCGATAGAGCGGTCCAGCGGGTGGTGCGCGTCGCCAGTCCGGTATGGCCCGTTCCTGCTCCCCGCACCAAGTCAGTGGTGCGCGTCGTCAGCCCGGTCCGGCCCGTTCCTGCTCCCCGCACCAAGCCAGTGGTGCGTGTGTCCAGTCCGGCACGGCCCGTGCCTGTTCCACCGGTGCCTGGTCCGGCACCGGTCAGCTGCTCCACTCCGGAGTCAGAGCAATCCGCTCCACCGGGATCCGGTCCAACTCCGGTCAGCGGATCCACTCCGGAGCCAGAGCAATCCGCTCCACCGGGGTCAAGTCCAGCTCCGGTCAACCGCTCCACTCCGGAGCCAGAGCAGTCCGCTCCACTGGTGCTTGATCCAGCTCCAGTCAGCGGCTCCACTCCGGAGCCAGAGCAATTCGGTCCACCGTCGTCGGGTCCAGCTCCAGTCAGCGGTTCCAGTCCAGACCCAGACCCAGACGTCAGCCCCTCTCCAGGTTCGGGGTCTCCCACACCAGGGTCCAGACAGGGCTTGGTACATCGTGGGAGGAAGGAGAGGGGAAGCAGCGCGCCGAGGTCCAGACCAGACCAGGGGCGCAATAGGGAGGTGGAAAGTAAGTGGTGGTCACGCCCAGAGCCGGATCCGCCTTCGAGGCGGAATGCCCACCCGGCCCCTACCCTGTTATGTTTATGTGGCGCGGTCGGAGTCCGCACCTCTTGGGGGGGGGGGGGGGGGGGGGGGGGGGTACTGTCACGCCCTGACTCTGAGGACTTGTATTTGTTGAGTCAGGGTGTGTATTTTCTGTGTTGTGTTTTGCTATGTTCTTTTCTATGTTTTAGATCTAGAATGTGTAGATCTATGTTGGCCGGGGTGGTTCCCAAACAGAGGCAGCTGTAGCTCGTTGTCTCTGATTGGGGACCATACTTAGGCAGCCTATTGGCACTAGTGGGTTGTGGGATCTTGTTCCGTGTGAGGTTTGTTGTGTGTACCTTAGGACGTCACATATCGTTGGTATATTATCTTTGTTCGTTGTGTTTATTCTGTCGTTAAATAAACATGAATGCATATCACGCTGCGCCTTGGTCCTTTTCGTTCGTCAACGATCGTGACAATGTTTATTTATGATTTGTATTAATCAAGGCATCATCAGGACTAATTTAGTAATGTTTAGGAACCTGTTATCTACTCATTTAGACAGAAAATTACTCCAGTTATCATCCACCATTCAGTTACTATTGGACAAAACATAACCCAAAACAAACTGCAAATGCAACCAACGAGTTGACAACCAAATACTCAACTTTGACTACTTTAATAAACTATAAGTACATTTGTCTGAATACTTATGACTTCTTCAAATGGTGGACTACATACATAAAGTGCTTTCATTTCTAAACGGTGAAACAGATATGTATTCAAATACCCTCAAATAAAAGGTGACATTATATACTGTCACCTCATATGAAACATTTGATCTCAAATCAAAAATGTTGGAGTACAGAGCCACATTTAAAATGTTAGCTTCACTGTCAAAATAGATATAGTGTGGACTGTATTCTCAATACAATCTAAATCTGATACAGTGAGGGAAAAAAGTATTTGATCCCCTGCTGATTTTGTACGTTTGCCCACTGACAAAGAAATGATCAGTCTATAATTTTAATGGTAGGTTTATTTTAACAGTGAGAGACAGAATAACAACAACAAAATCCAGAAAAACACATGTCAAAAATGTTATAAATTGATTTGCATTTTAATGAGGAAAATAAGTATTTGACCCCCTCTCAATCAGAAAGATTTCTGGCTCCCAGGTGTCTTTTATACAGGTAACGAGCTGAGATTAGGAGCATACTCTTAAAGGGAGTGCTCCTAATCTCAGCTTGTTACCTGTATAAAAGACACCTGTCCACAGAAGCAATCAATCAATCAGATTCCAAACTCTCCACCATGGCCAAGACCAAACAGCTTTCCAAGGATGTCAGGGACAAGATTGTAGACCTACACAAGGCTGGAATGGGCTACAAGACCATCGCCAAGCAGCTTGGTGAGAAGGTGACAACAGTTGGTGCGATTATTCACAAATGGAAGAAACACAAAATAACTGTCAATCTCCCTCGGCCTGGGGCTCCATGCAAGATCTCACCTCGTGGAGTTGCAATGATCATGAGAACGGTGAGGAATCAGCCCAGAACTACATGGGAGGATCTTGTCAATGATCTCAAAGCAGCTGGGACCATAGTCACCAAGAAAACAATTGGTAACACACTACGCCGTGAAGGAATGAAATGCTGCAGCGCCCGCAAGGTCCCCCTGCTCAAGAAAGCACATATACATGCCCGTCTGAAGTTTGCCAATGAACATCTGAATGATTCAAAGGAGAACTGGGTGAAAGTGTTGTGGTCAGATGAGACCAAAATCGAGCTCTTTGGCATCAACTCAACTCGCCGTGTTTGGAGGAGGAGGAATTCTGCCTATGACCCCAAGAACACCATCCCCACCGTCAAACATGGAGGTGGAAACTTTATACTTTGTGGGTGTTTTTCTGCTAAGGGGACAGGACAACTTCACCGCATCAAAGGGACGATGGACGGGGCCATGTACCGTCAAATCTTGGGTGAGAACCTCCTTCCCTCAGCCAGGGCATTGAAAATGGGTCGTGGATGGGTATTCCAGCATGACAATGACCCAAAACACACGGCCAAGGCAACAAAGGAGTGGCTCAAGAAGAAGCACATTAAGGTCCTGGAGTGGCCTAGCCAGTCTCCAGACCTTAATCCCATAGAAAATCTGTGGAGGGAGCTGAAGGTTCGAGTTGCCAAACGTCAGCCTCGAAACCTTAATGACTTGGAGAAAATCTGCATAGAGGAGTGGGACAAAATCCCTCCTAAGATGTGTGCAAACCTGGTGACCAACTACAAGAAACGTCTGACCTCTATGATTGCCAACAAGGGTGTTGCCACCAAGTACTAAGTCATGTTTTGCAGAGGGGTCAAATACTTATTTCCCTCATTAAAATGCAAATCAACTTATAACGTTTTTGACATGCATTTTTCTGGATTTTTTGGTTGTTATTCTGTCTCTCACTGTTCAAATAAACCTACCTTTAAAATGATAGACTGATCATGTCTTTGTCAGTGGGCAAACGTACAAAATCAGCAGGGGATCAAATACTTTTTTCCCTCACTCTACCTCACTGTCTGTCTTTTGACTGATACTGCTTTTTAAACTGCTCTGGTCAGTCTACTCAAATATTTGTAATATACATTTTTCTATCTACAATCAATACTTTGATAATTTGTCATTTCTAATAATGATACATTAATTTATGAATAGATATGGCAGGTTTCAGGACACTGATATATCTTAATATGTAGAAAAAATATACTGCCACTTTTTTCACAACCAAAGAAAAGCAGTGTGGTTTTAATATGATTTGACTCTTTGCAGGCTGTCAGGCTGTCTAGTCACAGAGGAAGGCTGTGCTTCTCTGGTCTCTGCTCTGAAGTCAAACTCCTCACACCTGAGAGAGCTGGACCTGAGTAACAATGACCTGAAGGATTCAGGAGTGAAGCTGCTCTCTGCTGGACTGGGGAATCCCCACTGTAAACTGGAGACTCTGAGGTCAGTATTCCTGTAGTTGGTCAACAAGTGATAACTGTTCACCAGATCCACATGTGTTTACCAGGCACACATAGTCCACACCATATGTGTTTGGACAGTGAAGCTTACAGTTTTAAATTTGGTGCTGTGCTCCAGCATTTTGCATTTCAGATATAACGTTTCATATTAGGCAACAGTACAGAATGTCACCTTTTATTTGAGGGTATTCATACATATCTGTTTTACCGTTTAGATATGAAAGCACTTTACGTATCTTGTTCTCCCTTTTGAAAAAGTCTTAATAATTTGGACATATTCACTTATATTGTATTAAAGTATTCATAAGTTTAGTATTTGGTCCCATATTCCTTCCCTGCAGTGATTACATCAAGCTTGTGATTCTACAAACTTGTTGAATACATTTGCAGTTTGTCTTGGTTGTGTTTTGGATTATGTTTTTCCCAATAGAAACTGAATGGTGAATAATGTCCTGTCATTTTGGAGTCACTTCACTTGTATTGTCAGTAAGAATAGAAGATGTTTCTGAACACTTCTACATTCATGTGGACGCTACCATGATTAATAAATCATGAAACGGATGAGTGAGAAAGTTATTCGTAATGGTGAGAGGTTAGCTGTTTTTTGTAGCCTCTGACTTTCTCACTCATTAGTTTTCATGATTGATTTGTATCAGGATTAATTTTGTAGTGTTTAAAAACCTGTTATCTACTCACTTTGACAGAAAATTACTCCCGTTATCATCGACCATTCAGTTACTATCGGGAAAAACATAACCCAAAACACAACCAAAACAAACTTCAAATGCAACCAATGAGTTTACAACCAAATACTAAACTTTTGACTACTTTAATACACTGTAAGTAAATTTGTTAGAATACTTATGACTTCTTCAAATGGGGGGACTAGATACATAAAGTGCTTTCATTTCTAAACGGTGAAACAGATATGTTTTAAAATATCCTCAAATAAAAGGTGACATTATAGGTGACATTATATACTGTCAACTCATATGACACATTTGATCTGAAATCCAAAATGCTGGAGTTCAGAGTTTTTTCACCACCAAAGAAAAGCAGTGTGATTTTAATATGATTTGACTCTTTGCAGGCTGTCAGGCTGTCTAGTCACAGAGGAAGTCTGTGCTTCTCTGGTCTCAGCTCTGAAGTCAAACCCCTCACACCTGAGAGAGCTGGACCTGAGCTACAATCACCCAGGAGACTCAGGAGTCAGACTGCTCTCTGCTGGACTGGAGGATCCACACTGCAGACTGGAGAAACTCAAGTATGTAGAGAGTTTATGTCAATGTTCATATCAGACATGTTGGAGTTATCAGGCTAGTTAAGACAAACATTCTGACCACCACTTGGACTAAGTTATATAAAGACTGTGTGTGTGTGTGTGTGTGTGTGTGTGTGTGTGTGTGTGTGTGTGTGTGTGTGTGTGTGTGTGTGTGTGTGTGTGTGTGTGTGTGTGTGTCCAGTGTGTGTGTGTGTGTGTGTGTGTGAGAGTTCAGGTGTATCCCTCAATGACTGTCTGTTCTTCTGCTTACCGCTACAGTGTGGAACATGGTGGAGAGAACACAATGAAACCTGGACATAGAAAATGTGAGTGTTGACTGCTGTGAAGAATATGACTAAGAATAAGTCTTAATTCAAGTGAAGTCAAAGTCAAAGACCACCATCATTACTTACTTGGTGATATATTAAATATCAGCTGTAGTTCTACAGAAGCACAAATCAGGGACACCAAAGATTACAAAGAGTTGCTTTGACAATGTGTGTGTCTGTGTGTGTGTGTGTGTGTGTGTGGCGTGTTCGTGTTACTTTAGAAATGTGTGTTTGTCATGCATGCATACCGGTGTGTGTGTGTGTGTCTGTGTATGTGTGTGTGTGTTATTAATGGGAATAAGTGTGTTTTATATTACCATACAGTATAACATATGATTATTGAACAAATCTCAAGTTACCTTAACTTCTCCTTTTGATACCTAGAAACATCTACATTAAATGAATTAGTGAAAAGTGAGTTAACATTATAATGTGAATGATGATGATTTCTAATATTGTGTCTGGTTTCATCCATCAGATGTCTGTGATCTCACACTGAACCCAAACACAGTAAGCAGATTCCTCTCTCTGTCTGAGGTGAACAGAAAGGTGACAAGTAGGAGAGAGGAGCAGCCGTATCCTGATCACCCAGAGAGATTTGAGGACTGGTACCAGGTGCTGTGTAGAGAGGGTCTGACTGGGCGCTGTTACTGGGAGGTAGAGTGGAGTGGGAGAGAGGTTGATATAGGAGTGGCATATAAAGGAATCAGCAGGAGAGGATGGGGTTGTAGGATTGGATACAATGACAAGTCCTGGAGTCTGTTCTGCTCTGACAACAGTTACTCTGCCTGTCACAATAATAACCCCACTACCATAGACGTCCCCCCCTCCGGCTCCCACAGAGTAGGAGTGTATCTGGACTGGCCAGCCGGCACTCTGTCCTTCTACAGAGTCTCCTCTGACACACTGACCCACCTGAACACATTCTACACCACATTCACTGAGCCCGTCTATCCAGGGTTTAGGGTTCATTATGGCTTTTTTGCTTCTTCAGTGTCCCTGTGTCAAACATAACACACTGGACACACACACACACACACTGAACACACACACACACACTGAACACACACACACTGGAGACACACACACACTGACTGGACACACACACACTGGACACACACACACATACACACTGGACACACACACACACATACACACTGGACACACACACACACACACACACACTGGATGCACACACACACACACTGGACACACACACACATACACACTGGACACACACACACACACACACACACACACTGGACACATACACACACTCTGGACACACACAAACACACACTGAACACACACACACACACACACTGAAAAAACACACACTGGACAATCACAGACTGGACACACACACACTGAACACACACACACACACTGCACACACACATACACACTGGACACACACAGGACACACACACATACACACACACACACACTGGACACACATGCACACTAGACACACACGGACACACACACACACTGGACACAAACACACTGAACACACACAAACACACACACACTGGACACACACACACACTGGAAACACATACACACACACACACACACACACACACACACTGGACACACACTGAACACACACACACACATTCTGGACACAGACACACTGAACACACGGACACACACTGAACACACACACACACACACTGGACACACACACACTGGACACATTTCCATGTGTTGTATTTTGATTAAAGGAAATCCCATATAGCCTACTGGACAGGACTTTGCTATGGCATCTTCTGTTTGGGTGTCTCAGGTCAGGTCTGAGCCATGATCAGAATGTGTCTCTGTGTCTATTTCCAGCCCTGCCATTTCTACCTGTCCTGATCTAGTGTTTCACCCCTGACCTCCTCACACCGTCTCACTGTCCATGTCTGCTTTTAGCTCCCACCTCTACTTCACTGTGTTATAATGGACCTTATGCTTGTTATGTCACCTCTGTAATCAGTTATCAAACATACTGACCTTTCTGACCCTATCCCATGGCCCTACTTTCTACAACTGAACATTTAAATTCCTCTATGAGTTTTGTTTCGTGTCCATTTACTTATCTATGTATTTGCTGTGTATTGGGGTTGTGCTGCAGAGCATCATGGGGGTTTGTATGTGTTGAGATGATCACGTTCCAGATAAATGGTTGAACTGATTCCTGTCTCCTGTCTCATCATTATTGAATTGTTATACAGACGTGGTTATGAAACCCACTAGACATAACAAAAGATTGGTGATGAGTAAGTCTGAATCTACAGGAACTATTCTGTCTGGAAGAAGTGGGTTTTTACAACTGTTTAAAACTGTTATTTTCTGTGGTCCAGAAAAGGCTAATGTTAGCACAGTGGATTGATAGCAGAGGCAAGTGCATAGTCGAGCTAGCTAAGAAAGAGAGTTAACCAGTGGTGTAAAGTACTTAAGTAAAAATACTTTAAAGTACCTCTTAAGTAGTTTTTTGGGGGTATATGTACTTGACTTTACTATTTATATTTTTGACTACTTTTACTTCACTACATTCATAAAGAAAATAATGTACTTTTGACTCCATACATTTTCCCTGACACCAAAAAGTACTCGTTACATTTTGAATGCTTAGCAGGACAGAAAATGGTCCAATTCACACCCTTATCAAGAGAACATCCCTACTGCCTCTGATCTGGCAGACTCAGTAAACACAAATGCTTAGTTTGTAAATTGTCTGAGTGTTAGAGTGTGCCTCTGGCTGAACGTACATTTTAAAAACATGAAAATCGTCTGGTTTGCTTTATGTAAGGAATTTGAAATGATTTATACTTGTACTTTTACTTTTGATACTTAAGTATATTATAGCAATTACATTTACTTTTGATACTTAAGTATATTTAAAACCAAATACTTTTAGACTTTTACTCAAGTAGTATTTTACTGGGTGACTTTCACTTTTAGTTGAGTCATTTTCTATTAAGGTATCTTTACTTTTACTCAAGTATGACAATTGGGTACTTTTTCCACCACTGGAGTTAACATCGTCATGGACGGCAGAAAAGGACTGGAGACGGACATCGGAGTGGGAAAACAACGTGATTAAAAAGGAGGAATATACAGTGATTAAAGGAAAGGACATTTATTCAACTGTGAAGACAAACCTTTTAATTAAATCTGCTAAATGAGCGAATTTAGGAGGAAACGTCAGTGAGTGAAGTGAATGAAGATCACATGACTGTCAAGCCCTGGCTCTGGGGACTATGTTATGTTGAGCCAGGGTGTGTGATTCTATGTTGGTATATCTATGTTGGCCTGAGTGACTCCCAATCAGAGGCAACGAGTGTCAGCTGGTTGTCTCTGATTGGGAGCCATATTTAACTGTCTGGCTTTTCACTTTGTGTTGTGGTTTCTTGTTCCGTGTTGGTTTGTTTATGTAACCAAGGACGTCACGTTTCGAGGATGGACTTGGGAGCAGTGGAGTAGGAGTCTCGACTGGGCCAAGCCAAGAGAAGAGGAGAAAGGTTGGACTTTGGAGCAGTGGGGTGAGAGTCTGGCGAGAACGATGGAGGCCTGGCCCACGGGGAGGAGAGACCCCCAGAAATTTTTTAGGGGGGGGCTCACGACGTCGGGGCAGCAGGAGGCCGCGATAGAGCGGTCCAGCGGGTTGGCAGAAGAGGCCGCCAGGTTACGGGAGTCACTGGTCACCAGGGGGAAGGAGGTTGTAGAGGCACGGCGAGAGGTACTGGCGTGTGTTGCCAGTCCAGTCCAGTCCGGCCTGTTCCTGATCCCCACGTAGGGCCAGTGGTGTGTGTTCCCAGTACGGTCCGGCCTGTTCCTGCCACTCCCACCAAGTCTGTGGTGCGCGTCGCCAGCCCAGTCCGGCCCATCCAAGCTCCCCGCACCAAGTCTGTGGTGCGCGTCACCAGCCCAGTCCGGCCCATTCCTGCTCCCCGCACCAAGTCTGTGGTGCGTTTCGTCAGCCCTTTCCGGCCCGTTCCTGCTCTCCGCACCAAGTCTGTGGTGCGCGTCACCAGCCCAGTCCGGCTCCCCGCACCAAGTCTGTGGTGCGTTTCGTCAGCCCTGTCCGGCCCGTTCCTGCTCTCCGCACCAAGTCTGTGGTGCGCGTCGTCAGCCCGGTCCGGCTCGTTCCTGCTCCCCGCACCAAGTCAGGGGTGCGCTTCGTCAGCCCGGTCCGGCCCATCCCTGCTCCCCACGCCAAGGCAGTGGTGCGCTTCGTCAGCCCGGTCCGGCCCATTCCTTTACCCCGCACCAAGGCAGTGGTGCGCTTCGTCAGCCCGGCTCGGCCTGTCCCTGCTACACGCACCAAGTCAGTGGTGTGCGTCGTCAGCCCAGTCCGGCCTGTCCCTGCTCCACGCACCAAGCCTACGTTGTGCGTCGTCAGCCTGGTAAGGCCCGTTCCTCCTCCACGCACCAAGCCAGGGGTGCGCGTCGTCAGTCCAGCACAACCCGTGCCTGGGTCATGTCCGGAGCCGGATCCGCCGCCGAGGCGGAGTGCCCACCCGGTCCCTCCCCTGTTGTGGTTGTTTGGCGCGGTCGGAGTCCGCGCCTTTGGGGGGGGGGTACTGTCACGCCCTGGCTCTGGGGACTATGTTATGTTGAGCCAGGGTGTGTGATTCTATGTTTGTATATCTATGTTGGCCTGAGTGACTCCCAATCAGAGGCAACGAGTGTCAGCTGGTTGTCTCTGATTGGGAGCCATATTTAACTGTCTGGCTTTTCACTTTGTGTTGTGGTTTCTTGTTCCGTGTTTACATTTTACATTTTTTTTACATTTTAGTCATTTAGCAGACGCTCTTATCCAGAGCGACTTACAGTTAGTGAATACATTTTTTTTTTTTTTTTTTTATACTGGCCCCCGTGGGAATTGAACCCACAACCCTGGCGTTGCAAACGCCATGCTCTATCAACTGAGCTACATCCCTGCCGGCCATTCCCTCCCCTACCCTGGGCCAATTGTGCGCCGCCCATGGGTCTCCCGGTCGCGGCCGGCTGCGACAGAGCCTGGATTCGAACCAGGATCTCTAGTGGCACAGTTAGCACTGCGATGCAGTGCCTTAGACCACTGCGCCACTGCGCCGTGTTGGTTTGTTTATGTAACCAAGGACGTCACGTTTCGTTGTTTTGATCGTGTGATCATTCGTATAATAAATATGTTTGCTTTCAACGCTGCGCCTTGGTCCGCTTCCTGTAACGATCGTGACAATGACTGAGGAAAATATTGCTTTGGTTGAGGACAATATTGAAGTGAGTGACAATCAGGAGCTTATTGAGAAACGAAAAATTATTGGAATTGTTGGAAACATTGGACAATTTGATGAAAGTATTGAGCAGTGGAGCTCATATAGAGAACGGTTTGAATATTTTTTTCTTGTAAATGACATGGATGAGGACAACATTGTGCCTACATGTTTTAGTGTAATGGGGCCAAAGACATTTAATGTACTAGGCAGCCTGCTACAGCCAGACAGAACAGGTAATAAGACGTATGGGGATATTGTGGAGATATTTAAAGGACATTTTTCACCAGAACCACTAGTTAATGCTGAAAGGTTCAGGTTCCACAGGAGACATCAGGAAGAGGGAGAATCAGTAACAATGTTTGCTGCTGCATTAAAGAAACTACCAGAACACTGAGTTTAATGCTGTTCTAAATTACATCATTAGAGACAGACTAGTATGTGGGCTACGGAGTGAAGCTACACAAAAGAGACTGTTGACTGAAAGTCATCTGTCCTTGGCAAAGGACATTGAAATCAGTGTGTCCATGGAACTAGCTGCTAAAGAGGCTCACCAGTTGAGTTCATCAGGAACTTAGTGGGTTCATCTAACAATCCTAATCACCAGCTGATACATTTTAATCTCATACACAGGGTATACCTTCCACCTAGAAAACATAATTTAATAGAAATCACAACCGCTCCTCTGTGTGATCTATGTAATCAAGGTGCCATGGGCTCCTTTAATCATATGTACTGGGAGTGACCAGGGGACATGTTTTGGAAAGAGGTATCCTCATACCTTGTTCCCCCAAACTGTTATTACTGAATGATAATTCACCACTGTCATTACAGCAAAGACGTATAATGTTGTCAGGTTGGACAGCAGCTAAAAAGATGTTGGAACTAAGATGGCAACCACCACACCTCATTGGATCAGCACTTTTATAGATATCATTTATTTAGAACTATCCACTGCTAGGATCCTTGGGGCTAGCCAAACAACAATTGCAGCTGAAACCATAAAATAACTCCTGTAGTGGGTTTTACCCAACAGATTGACCGTTCATTATAATTTTTGTGCAAATGTGTACCTTGATTTAGTATTTAATTATATGGAGATCAGGTTGGGTGTGTTGGGGTGGTCCCAGAAGGGGTTGGAGGGTGGGTTGGGGTGGTCCCAGAAGGGGTTGGAGGGTGGGTTGGGGTGGTCCCAGGAGGGGTTGGAGGGTGGGTTGGGGTGGTCCCAGGAAGGGTTGGAGGGTGGGTTGGGGTGGTCCCAGGAGGGGTTGGAGGGTGGGTTGGGGTGGTCCCAGGAGGGGTTGGAGGGTGGGTTGGGGTGGTCCCAGGAGGGGTTGGAGGGTGGGTTGGGGTGGTCCCAGGAGGGGTTGGAGGGTGGGTTGGGGTGGTCCCAGGAGGGGTTGGAGGGTGGGTTGGGGTGGTCCCAGGAGGGGTTGGAGGGTGGGTTGGGGTGGTCCCAGGAGGGGTTGGAGGGTGGGTTGGGGTGGTCCCAGGAGGGGTTGGAGGGTGGGCTGATGCAGCTGAGGTGGGTGATTGTATATGTGGTTTATTATAATTGTATTTATCTGCAATAACTAGTTTCCATAATATACTGATATACATTTTAACAGTATTGTGTCTCTAACTGTATAACCATTCCTGCTGCTATTTGTTCTGATATACACTACCGTTCAAAAGTTTGGGGTCACGTAGTGGTGCCTCTGCACGCCTATGTAGATATTCCATAAAAAATCAGCCATTTCTAGCTACAATAGCCATTTACAACATGAACAATGTCTACACTGTATTTCTGATCAATTTGATGTTATTTTAATGGGCAAAAAAAGTGATTTTCTTTCGAAAACTAGGACATTTCTAAGTGACCCCAAACTTTTGAACGGTAGTGTACATATAATGATAATACTAATAGTAATAATATGAATGAAATATAATAAAAGGGGATCCTATTTGGTGTTTGGTAGATGGGAAGGCTATCTGTATATGGTAGAGATACTGTATATACCTTTGTGTGATTGTAGTCTGTCACTGTCTCCGGTTTCTTCTTCTGGTCACTGCCGGTGGCAACAGTGGGGTGCATGGTGCTGAGGAAGCTAACACTTATTTATTTTACATATGTACACCGTGAGTGTTGCTTTACCACTCTCCATCACACCGTGAGTGTTGCTTTACCACCGTCCATCACACCGTGAGTGTTGCTTTACCACTCTCCATCACACCGTGAGTGTTGCTTTACCACTCTCCATCACACCGTGAGTGTTGCTTTACCACATTCCATCACACTGTGAGTGTTGCTTTACCACTCTCCATCACACCGTGAGTGTTGCTTTACCACTCTCCATCACACTGTGAGTGTTGCTTTACCACTCTTCATCACACCGTGAGTGTTGCTTTACCACTCTCCATCACACCGTGAGTGTTGCTTTACCACTCTCTATCACACTGTGAGTGTTGCTTTACCACTCTCCATCACACCGTGAGTGTTGCTTTACCACTCTCCATCACACTGTGAGTGTTGCTTTACCACTCTCCATCACACCGTGAGTGTTGCTTTACCAGCAGTTTCTGCCTTTGTTTGTTCACTGTTCTGAGCACCATAGTCTTCTTTACGTTCTGTTTCAGCTCAGCGTTCTCCCCGCCCTGACAATCAAGTGTGTTATTGGTATCTTCCACTAGATGGCAGTAAACACCTGCTGTAAATAGACTTTTCAACAGTATGTGTCCGGTTTCTTGGTCCTGGTGACTCCTGGGACCTTATTCATAAAGGCAGTTTCTCAGAGGAGGAGTGCTGATCTAGGATCAGGTCCCCCCTGTCCATCTAATCTGTTTCATTATGATCTAAAAGGAAAAACTGATCCCAGATCAGTACTCCTACTCTTTATGAATACTGTCACAGGTGACTCCTCAAGATGAGGCTCGTGATTTATAAGTTATATTCTTTAAGAATCAATTAATATCATTAATTGAACTACTTTGCCATGAACAGATCTGTGAGGTCTTAACTTAAATGTACTATATAGACCATATGTTTATTTTAATGGGGTTGAACATTCATCCCATCAGATTGTATACAAAAAAAATAAAAAAATAAAATATTGTAAAGTGGTTAACCCACTGGCTATAGGGTGAATGCACCAATTTGTAAGTCGCTCTGGATAAGAGCGTCTGCTAAATGACTTAAATGTAAATGTATAAAGGATTTTATGAGTTCAGAAAAATACTGACTTGGAAGCATCTCTCTGACCTCACCCTGCTGAAACACACCCAAGTAAAGACCACATAGATACAGTTATATGCTTTTCTGTTTTTACCCACTTTTACAGCCAATGAATGGACTGGTATCAATATGAATCAGTGAAATAAACAGACTAGTTAACCATGAATAATGTTTACATATCTTGCACTACTCATCTCATATGTATATACTGCATTCTATTCTATAATATTCTACTGTATCTTAGTCAATGCCGCTCTGTCATTGCTTGTCCATATATGTATATATTCTTAAATCCCATTCCTTACTAGTTTTGTGTGTATTGGGTATATGTTGTGAAATTGTTAGATATTACTTGTTAGATATTACTGCACTGTCGGAGCTAGAAGCACAAGCATTTCGCTACACCCGCTATAACATCTGCTAAACACGTGTATGTGACAAATAAAATTTGATTTCATTTGATGAGGACTGTTATTTATTTAATCAATTGTAGAATGCTGTAACGTAACAAAATGTGTAAAAAGTCAAGGGGTCAGAATCCTTTCTGAATGCCCTGTATCCTCCTCTTTCTACCTGGTTTCCTTTTCCTCTGTCAACCACCAGCCTCTCATCTCCAAGACAAATGAATGAGGTGAGAAAAGGAAGAGGTGGATGTACTGAGGCGGCAGGTATTTAAGGGGGTCAGCCGCAGCACTAGCCGGGACTCCGGACTAATCACTAATTCTTACTCTGAATGTATCCTGCAGCGCGCATGGATACCATATTTGAGTGATCTAATGTAGTGCCACATAACTACCTTCATTAGCAGCCAAGCATCGATCAACATGTCACCAGAATAAGACCCTCGATATTTATTGGAAAGGAGCATCAATCTCATCACCTTGCACGTTCACCATAATTTATTTAACCTGTAACCCAGGCCCGGCGGTAGGATTAACTCGGCAAGGGGGAATCAGAAATTACTAAGGGGGCACAACTATTTTCGCTTGCTGATAACACAGGATGGATTATAATCGATAGTACAATTACACACAATGTATTTGCATAACAATTCATAACCGGCTCGAGAAATTGCAAGTTATGACAACGCTACACAGCTACATGCACAATACCCATCAATCCAATGCAAAACAGTTGCTAATTACCGTAATAACACTTCCTCATGCCAATACAATGCAAAACAGTTGCTAATTACCATAATAACCCTTCCTCATGCCAATACAATGCAAAACAGTTGCTAATTACCGTAATAACACTTCCTCATGCCAATACAATGCATTTCCAATGGCGGAAAGCAAACAATAATGTACAACGCACTACCAGGACTTATCGGTCCAATGCAGCTTGGACGCAGCTACCAAGCTGTCTTCCCACCAGAGTGCCGTCCTACGCTGCGTATGATAACAGAGACATTAGTATTCCATAGCAACGAGTTGTTTATGGCAACACTATAGCTACATCGTTACTCAACCATTGGTCAAGGTCTGCCCACCCTCATCAATGTAATGCAAAGCACCTCTTCTACATTATAAAACAACATTAAAAACAATCCAAACATTTCCAATCCAATCACAGAAATCAAGTAGCAGACTTGGCAGCAAGGCCAATAAAGAAAATCACGTCTACGCCTATTTCTGACGTTTGCCACGCATTTCCAAAAGCTAGCAAATAACTAAATACTCCAAGCCCAGCCAGGCTGCCTGTTCTCACCCAGATTCAAAAGAGTTGCAGCCTCCTTGATGCTGTGTTGAACCTCCTCAGCAGTCTCTCCTTCCACTCCCCACGGAATTTGCTTGTAAGATCCCTCTCAAATGCCAGTTGAATCAGCTGCGCTTTCCTCCTGTGCAACATGCTCCGTCTGTGCTCACTGAATGTGCTTGTATCTCTCCCATAACTCATCAAACTGCATCTGGCTTGCAGCAGTCACTCTCTGCCTTTGAACCACGTGCTACAAAATGTCCGTTTTCTCCCACAGTACAGGCAGGTTGGGTATTTCCCTAGACAAACCTGCGCTGGCTCCTCATCACCGAGGTCGTCAGGCACTAATGGAGGCGTCGGTGCTTGTAATATACTGGCGGTACTGCTGTTAGGTTCGGTCTTGGCGGCTGCAGGCCGGGTTGGTTACCTCCTATGGCACCAGGCTGCAGGCCGGGTTGGTTACCTCCTATGTCACCAGGCTGCAGGCCGGGTTGGTTACCTCCTATGTCACCAGGCTGCAGGCCGGGTTGGTTACCTCCTATGTCACCAGGCTGCAGGCCGGGTTGGTTACCTCCTATGTCACCAGGCTGCAGGCCGGGTTGGTTACCTCCTATGTCACCAGGCTGCAGGCCGGGTTGGTTACCTCCTATGTCACCAGGCTGCAAGACAGTTGCGCAGCTGCCTTTGCTGCTGGGCTCGGCGGCCTTGGCCTCTGTGATTAGCGTCGGCCCAGCGGCCTTGGCCTCTGTGATTAGCGTCGGCCCAGCGGCCTTGGCCTCGGTGATTAGCGTCGGCCCAGCAGCCTTGGCCTCGGTGATTAGCGTCGGCCCAGCGGCCTTGGCCTCGGTGATTAGCGTCGGCCCAGCGGCCTTGGCCTCGGTGATTAGCGTCGGCCCAGCGGCCTTGGCCTCGGTGATTAGCGTCGGCCCAGCGGCCTTGCCCTCAGTAATTAGTGTCGGCTCAGCGGCCTTGGCCTCTGTGATTAACGTCGACCAGCGGCCTTGGCCTCAGTGATTAGCGTCGGCTCAGCAGCCTTGGCCTCGGTGATTAGCGTCGGCTCAGCGGCCTTGGCCTCGGTGATTAGCGTCGGCTCAGCGGCCTTGGCCTCGGTGATTAGCGTCGGCCCAGCGGCCTTGGCCTCGGTGATTAGCATCGGCCCAGCGGCCTTGGCCTCGGTGATTAGCGTCGGCCCAGCAGCCTTGGCCTCGGTGATTAGCGTCGACCAGCAGCCTTGCCTTTGGCCTCTGTGGCAGGCTTCTCCTCCTCCCCGCTGCTTTGATCCGATGCTGCCGTTGTGCCCTGGAGAAGCCACTTTCTAATATCCATCATACTATCAGCTACCTACCAAACTGTTAACATTAGCTAAATTCCATCCAGCTGCGCGTTTTGTTTTTCGTAGAAAGTAACTTTGAAAGTAAAAACCTAAACGGTCAAATTGACCCACCCTTCTACTGTGAAGTTTTTTTCAACCGGTAAAATGTGTATGACGTACGTATGATGCGTGCAAGGGAGTTGCATGAATGAAGCATACACAACAAATGGGTTGGGCGTGACGGAGGGGGCAGATTGTGGGACAGAATAGGGATACAGAACCGAGGAGGCACAATATTCCAACTAAGGGGGCATTGTCCTCTTCTGCCCCCTGGTGGTGCCGGGCCTGGGTGTGTTGAACATGCATGTATGAGAGAATACCTGTGAATGACTAACGTTTTTGACAGGAGGAATAGCCTCCCGTGTGAATGAGGAGAGTGTGGGTTGTTATTTCTTAGACTGTAAAGGATCAGATTAATAACCAATAAAATGAGTGTGGGTATCGAAGAGAGAACCGTGACAGATTAGGTGGAAATGTGAGGAGAACTGAACTCTTAGGACACCAAGCCTGAAGACTACTGAACCAATAATTGCATAATAAGATTGAAATTTTGATAATAAGAGATTGGAATTTGCCTAGTAAGCTGATTGAATAATACTTTTCGATATATAATGTTATCTAGGGGTTCCGATATATGGATTCTGTGAAGATATGGGAAAAAAATGAGAAATTGTATGTGTGTATAATCGATTACTGGAGATTTGATAAAGTAATCATGGAAATAATAATCATAATAATTGTATACAAACTTGCACACCCAAACGTAGACGTACATAAGGGGTGAGAAAAGTATTCTGAGTTGGTCCCTTTATGGATCATTTGATAAAGATAAGGTTAAAGCATTGTATGACTGTCTAAAGGCTCTGGGAAATAGTCTAAGAAAAAGATTGCCATATGTTCACTTTTGGTAAAAGTATGGGAATTGACTTACCCCTAACTAATAAAAACTATAAATGCTTATGGGATTTCCTCCGTCTTGGTAATACATTTCGAAAACAAAACCTATGCCCTGTTAAATAGAACCATTGAAATGTTGAACATGTAGAGATTTGTTATTAAACTTAAGGCTATAATTTATTGTACTCCCCATGGAGTTTTTGTTGATATTCCAACCGTTGACGTTCTAAACCAATTAGTGAGTAGGCAAAATGGAAAGTGTCTGTTTTCCTGTCTACACCCTCAGGCGCCAGACTTATGATGGACGGAGAGCGCCATCTACTGGTAACGGATGGACAGTGCCAGGCCATTCATAGTGAAAGATACAATCAGAAAGAAACCTGGTCTCGAGAGCTGCCTGGCAGAGTAGTCTCCCTCCGTGGGATGTTCAACGTTTCTGGTTTTTTTTTATAACCTAACCCTGATCTGTATTTCTCCACAACTTTGTCCCTGACCTGTTTGGAGAGCTCCTTGGTCTTCATGGTGCCGCTTGTTTGGTGGTGCCCCTTGCTTTGTGGTGTTGCAGACTCTGGGGTCATTCAGAACAGGTGTATATATACTGAGATCATGTTACAGATCATGTGACACTTAGATTGCACACAGGGCGACTTTATTTAACTAATTATGTGACTTCTGAAGGTAATTGGTTGCACCAGATCTTATTTAGGGGCTTCATAGCAAAGGGGGTGAATACATATGCATGCACCACTTTTCCGTAATTTATTTTTTTGAATTTATTGAAACAAGTTATTTTTTTCATTTCACTTCACCAATTTGGACTATTTTGTGTATGTCCATTACATGAAATCCAAATAAAAATCCATTTAAATTACAGGTTGTAATGCAACAAAATAGGAAAAACGCCAAGGGGGCTGAATACTTTTGCAAGGCACTGTATGCAGCTTGTATGTAGTGCAGCCCTTGGCCTGTGTCTGGGTCACCTAAATCATCCTCCTCCCTACCATTTGCCCCTGGCTGCTGCTGTTCTAAGGGATCCACTGGCCTGCTGTTGTCATCTGTCCTCCTTCTAAGCTAATCTGAAAGGTAGAAAGGTTGAGGTGCAACATGTCATTAGTTAGTTTTAAAGGGCGACTGCGCTTCCTGATTTGGCCTCGTTTTAGATTGGGTTCGTTAAGAAATGTTAGCGGCCATGACTGAATTCAAACGTGAGTTGGTTTTGAGGTGTGGTTTGATGTGGGTGTCTCTTGTGTGTGTTTACAGGTTCCCAAATGTCACCTGACTGACTTTGGATAGCCTATATCAGGGTCTAGTTAGGGACATGTCACCTGACTGCCTTTGGATAGCCTATATCAGGGTCTAGTTAGGGACATGTCACCTGACTGGCTTTGGATAGCCTATATCAGGGTCTAGTTAGAGACATGTCACCTGACTGCCTTTGGATAGCCTATATCAGGGTCTAGTTAGGGACATGTCACCTGACTGCCTTTGGATAGCCTATATCAGGGTCTAGTTAGGGACATGTCACCTGACTGCCTTTGGATAGCCTATATCAGGGGCTAGTTAGGGACATGTCACCTGACTCCCTTTGGATAGCCTATATCAGGGTCTAGTTAGGGACATGTCACCTGACTGCCTTTGGATAGCCTATATCAGGGTCTAGTTAGGGACCGGCAATAAATTACACAATGAAAATGAGACAATAGTGTCATATCTTTACGTTTTCTCTTTAAATTCTTTCAATATTTGTATGTGAACAATAGTGTAATTGTCTCATTTAGAAATTCATTTGTATATGAATTTCTAAAATGTATAGTTGATTTGATTTTTAAGTAATTTAAGCTATTTGGAGCTATTGACATTTTTACATATTGTCCCATGAACATTGTGTAATTTACCGATGGTCCCTAACTAGCCCCATAGAGATATCTAAAGTCAACTCAAATGTACCACAGACATTAGGACCGGGTGGCGTGCAGCTTCAATCCAAATGGATGATTACTTGTGTGCTGCCAGCCGTCATCTGCCAGCCTCTTTACATTCTGTAGTCAATTTTAACAGAAGAATGAATGTTTCTCACTCATTTCGGTCCCACAGAGGCTGTTTTCTAAATGAGAAGTGGTTTTTTTTAGGTGCAGTTCCTCTTTAAAGTTTCTGTATACTGACAGGACCAAGGCAACTCAACTATAAAGGCATAACAGCGCAACACAACTCCAATCATGACAGATACGAAGCTACATGGCCTCCAGGGTATATGGATATAAACACGAGACAAAACAAATGAGCCTGTAGAATGGAATAAGTTATAAGACCTCTATGATTCATTTCATTTCGTCAGCTAATGTGAGATTTTTAGATGAACTAATATTTGAGGACACATTACTTAAGGGCCTGTGTATTTTCTAAGTTATGTTCACCTACAATTAACCACAAAGCTGGACATCTTTTCTCCTTTATGGCTGACCTCCTCCTTCCCTTCTAAGTTCAAGTGTGTTTATTTATTATATACACATGATATACACAGTGTCGACAAAACATTAGGAATACCTGCTCTTTCCATGACATAGACTGACCAGGTGAATCCAGGTGAAAGCTATGATCCCTTATTGATGTTACGGAGGACTGTGGTGGTCATGACATTCTGTCAGCCGGTGATTGTCATTCAGATAACTGCCGGTCTCATGCTTATTGTCCTTAACTAACACAAACACGTTTACCATCTCCTGGATTCCACTCATAGCCTACAAGCTACTGATGCGGACCTTTGGAACATCTACATTTGCAAAAGTCTAATAAATCCATTCAATAGCTTACACCACCACAATAACTCCAGTATGAAAATGTATGCATTCACTAACTGTAAGTCGCTCTGGATAAGAGCGTCTGCTAAATGACTAAAATGTAAAATGATTTATTTTAGACAGGTCTAATGAAACATGACATTAAGAAAATGTAGCTTATTTCAGAAGAACACACTAAGAATTAGGGGTTCAATTAGGAAAGTTGAAATGTAAAAAAGTTTCTTACATTTGGAGAGTTCCTCTGGGAAAGTTTCCTAATCAATGGGTTCATATTTGAACCTTTCTTATCATAAATGGTTCTTGGAGGAACCTGAGGGTGAAAAGGTTCCTGGAGGAACCTTTCAATATGCTGACGCTCTCTTAATATCAATAGCTTCCACATGACTACTACCACCCATATCAACATTCCATTCCAGGAACGGTCGTTGAGACAGACTGGTAGCTCCACAACAACAATAGTTTCTCCAAATGTACACAAAAAACTCCTGCTAAGTGGTCCCTGTTCTCCTGCATTCTTTAGGGAGAAGAACAACTAGGACAGTTTTGCTAGCTAGCTGGCTAGTTTTAGCTAATTTTGACATGTTGTAGCTAGCTAACGTTTTGACCCCATTGGTTCTTGCATGAATGGCAAATAGAAATCCTATATGGATGGTGTTAAGAGATAGATGGGAGGTATTGAATGGAATTGAAGGATGGGACTAATAACAACTAAAAACAAATAATAACAAGATAACTGGTGATGTAGGCATACTGTGTCCATAAAAAGTATATAGGTTGTAGGTTGGGAGCTTTTGGGAAAGAGCACAGTTTGAAAGATATGGCATATAGAAGCAAACCGGATGGACATCATGAAAATGATCGGAGAGGTTGAGAGTAGAAGTTCAGGAGAAAAAACAAACAAAATATAATTATTGTAAAATTGACTGTGTCCATAAAATGTATATAGTAAGTATAAGCTGGAAGTAGAGGCCTAAGCATTGTTGTTCACTAGTTTACGCCAATTAGGGAAGGGGTTGGAAAGTAATAAAAGGAAATATTTTTTTTTTAAAGGATATGTACTGTATGTATTAATTTTAATGGTACAGTGAGGGAAAAAGTATTTAATCCCCTGCTGATTTTGTACGTTTGCCCACTGACAAAGAAATTATCAGTCTAAAATGTTAATGGTAGGTTTATTTGAACAGTGAGAGACAGAATAGCAACAAAAAAATCCAGAAAAAAGCATTTCAAAAATGTTATAAATTGATTATTAGGTATTTGACCCCTTCTCAATCAGAAATATTTCTGGCTCCCAGGTGTCTTTTATACAGGTAACGAGCTGAGCTTAGGAGCACACTCTTAAAGGGAGTGCTCCTAATATCAGTTTGTTACCTGTATAAAAGACACCTGTCCACAGAAGCAATCAATCAATCAGATTCCAAATTCTCCACCATGGCCAAGACCAAAGAGCTCTCCAAGGATGTCAGGGACAAGATTGTAGACCTACACAAGGCTGGAATGGGCTACAAGACCATCGCCAGGCAGCTTGGTGAGAAGGTGACAACAGTTGGTGCGATTATTCGCAAATGGAAGAAACACAAAATAACTGTCAATCACAAAATCAGCAGGGGATCAAATACTTTTTTCCCTCATTGTATGTGTGTATGTATGTGTGTATATATATGTATATATATATATGTGTATATGTATGTGTATGTGTATTATCTCCCGCGTGGCGCAGTGGTCTACTAGAGATCCTGGTTCAAATCCAGGCTCTGTCGTAGCCGGCCGCGACCGGGAGACCCATGGGGCGGTGCACAATTTGCCCAGCGTCGTCCAGGGTAGGGGAGGGAATGGCCGGCAGGGATGTAGCTCAGTTGGTAGAGCATCGCCAGGGTTGTGGGTTCGATTCCCACGGGGGGCCAGTATGGAGAAAAAAATCAAATAATGTATGCACTCACTCACTCTGGATAAGAGTGTCTGCTAAATGAGGTAAATGTAAATATGTGTGTATGTGTGTATATATAAAAAACATGGGGGATTGGAAGTGATGCAGACAATTACATTGATGGAAGATACAATCTATCTGCAATATTAAGCTGATCTACCCCCTTATAAAAAACAAATTAATAAATAATAATATGAATTACCTGAAAATTGTATGTTATCCAGTCTTAAAATGTCTGCAAAAACCAAATATTGAAATACTGTTAAATATTTAAAAAACCATTGTTATACATTGAGTGAATTGTTATCCATTGAGAGAGGGATATAGAATAGTATACTATCGTGCTAGTTATTTTTTTTCTACAACTGTGATGTAACTGAACATCCACTAGGTGGAGCCAGTGGTCCACTCTTGATTAGACACTAAAATAGAAATTTGTTTGGTAAAAACAGTAGGATAAATACATATGTAGGTAGATATATATATATATATATATATATATATATATATATAATATTATACTAACATTCTAGATACACACACACACACACACACACATAATCAATTGACTAGTAGTTTTTCTATAACTGTGATGTAACTGTATATCCACTAGGTGGAGCCAGTGGTCCACTCTTGAGTAGAGACTTGGTTTGATATGCATTTTCATGGGTTCTGAGACGCATTGAGACATGTCACATAAAATGGACATTTGTTTGGTATAAACAGTAGAATATATACATATGTAGGTATATGTAGGTAGAGTCCATTCTCGTTTAAAAAAATCAATAACACAACATCTCATTCATTATATACTATATCATTTTATACAATACATTATTAAAAACATTCATTTATAATATACAACATAAATAATATATATATATATGCATAGTTAGATATAAAAGCCTTCATCATATTGAAAATTCAACTCACCTTCAAAATGCTCCATGAGGAATAAATGATTCAAGGAGTCTCTTTAAGATGTATGTCTTCAGGCCTTCTGGTCCTCTGGGTCTTTTTTCTTGGTTGACTGAGACATCCCACGGACGCTCTTTTATGGGGTCAAATGGATCTGTTAAGGTCAGCAGTAAAATGGGACATCTTTAAGAAAACAATTACCTTTTTTGTTTTTAATTGACTGAAACATCCACTGGACATTCCTTCCTCGGACGCCTCCCGGACATTCCCGGACGCCCCCCCCGAGAGCTATTTTTAAAAGGTTAAAGTTTAAACAGGTTTAAAAAAGTCATTTCAAAGACACTTGGGGGACCCCATGTGTACATAGAGTTCCCTTGTGTGTAAGGGACCCCTAGATGAGCAAACTGTTGACCATTACAATATGGATAGCTGAGAACTCTTTCTAAAAGGGTAAACAGGTTTACAAAACAGTTGTTTTAAAGAAACACCACACACGCTCACAAACACACACACACACAACCCAAAGAACCAGTGGCTCTTGTGTAGAGAGAGAGAGAGAGAGAGAGAGAGAGAGAGAGAGAGAGAGAGAGAGAGAGAGAGAGAGAGAGAGAGAGAGAGAGAGCTGTAATTCATTGAAGGTAAATAAAATTTTCTTTCAAACCTTTTATTTTCTTCTAAAATGTTGCTACAGAAATGGAAGCATTTATATACAAGTTATTAAAGTTCACTAAACAATATTGAATATTAAACTATGACACTAATGTTTACTACTAAACCTTTATATGGATCATAAACATGTTTAAATGTATAATTATTATAATAATCAGCATTTTTCTCCTTTTCAGGGGCCTTTTGTAACCCGACACCCCCATCAGTCTCCAAATCCCTGTCTTCAAGCTGTGAGGGACTCAGACGTTGCCTCTTCCACCAGGCTCTCCATGGCCTTCAAGGTTTCACATGTTTTCTTTTCGATGATAGATCAACCTTCTTGCCGATAAGCCCAAGTTTTGTCTTGAGAACAGAAGGGACCATCTTCGTAAATGCTTTTGCGAATAATCGCACCAACTGTTTTCACCTTCTCATCAAGCTGCTTGGCGATGGTCTTGTAGCCCATTGCAGCCTTGTGTAGGTCTACAATCTTGTCCCTGACATCCTTGGAGAGCTCTTTGGTCTTGGCCATGGTGGAGAGTTTGGAATCTGATTGATTGATTGCTTCTGTGGACAGGTGTCTTTTATACAGGTAACAAACTGAGAATATGTACTTCCTAATATAAAAGGCTTATCAGGACTGATAAGAAGACAGGATGAAGTAGCATGCTGTGTCTCAACTAACAATGTTATGCAGACTTTCTTTAGAAAAGGTGAAGGTTTGTCTGCCAGACCTACCAGGAGAATCTGGACATTTTCTGTGACTTGGAGACGATGTGGTGGTAAAGGATTAAGGAAGTCATTGATGGACAACACCCAAGTGGGAAGGTTAGTAATAGGTGATGATGGCTACCCTGATGGAGGGCCAAGTAAGAGAGAGAGATTCCTAGATCTATATGGACCATTGTAGGACTTTTCTAACGCAGAGGAGGAAGATGGCACCGCTTCGGCGGAGCATTGTTTTGTTTTGTCTGTGTGTTTTTGCAGCAGAGACTATTGGTACGCTGATAGAAGGATACACTCCACAGAGAGATGGTGATAAATGGAGAAGGACTCTGCATGATCAGAGAACTAGTGAAGGAAGAAGGTTCATGCATCATCACACAGTCTACACCAACGGAGGTATGGATAGAGGGGAGATTGAACAGGTATCAGGTCAACCGATGCTACAGATGGCTACGAGGAAACTGGCGATCTGGAGATGATAGTAGGTATATACACTGCTAAAGTGATAGTATTGAGAATGCATTGAGATAATGATCTGTATTTATTTTCAGGATGAGGAAAGTCATAATTGAATTATGAATGTTTATAATGTATGTTAATATAAGTATAACTTTCAGTCAACAGTCTCTTTTCTGTAGCTTCACTCCGTAGCCCACATACTAGTCTGTCACTAATGATGTCATTTAGAGCAGCATTAAACTCAGTGTTCTGGTAGTTTCTTTAATGCAGCAGCAAACATTGTTACTGATTCTCCCTCTTCCTGATGTCTCCTGTGGAACCTGAACCTTTCAGCATTAACTAGTGGTTCTGGTGAAAAATGTCCTTTAAGTATCTCCACAATATCCCCATACGTCTTATTACCTGTTCTGACTGGCTGTAGCAGGCTGCCTAGTAAATTAAATGTCTTTGGCCCCATTACACTAAAACATGTAGGCACAATGTTGTCCTCATCCATGTCATTTACAAGAACTAAATATTCAAACCATTCTGTATATGAGCTCCACTGTTCAATACTTTCATCAAACTGTCCAATGTTTCCAACAATTCCAATAATTTTTTGTTTCTCAATAAGCTCCTGATTGTCACTCACTTCAATATTGTCCTCAACCAAAGCAATATTTTCCTCAGTCACGTGATCTTCATTCACTTCACTCACTGACGTTTCCTCCTAAGTTCGCTAATTTAGCAGTTTTAAATAAAAGGTTTGTCTTCACAGTTGAATAAATGTCCCTTCCTTTAATCACTGTATATTCCTCCTTTTTAATCACGTTGTTTTCCAGCTCCGATGTCAGTCTCCAGTCCTTTTCTGCCGTCCATGACGATGTTAACTCCAGTGGTGGAAAAAGTACCCAATTGTCATACTTGTGTAAAAGTAAAGATACCTTAACAGAAAATGACTCAACTAAAAGTGAAAGTCACCCAGTAAAATACTACTTGAGTAAAAGTCCAAAAGTAGTTGGTTTTAAATATACTTAAGTATCAAAAGTAAATGTAATTGCTAAAATATACTAAAGTATCAAAAGTAAAAGTACAAGTATAAATCATTTCAAATTCCTTACATAAAGCAAACCAGATGATTTTCTTGTTTTTAAAATGTACGTTCAGCCAGAGGCAAACTCCAACACTCAGACAATTTACAAACAAAGCATTTGTGTTTAGTGAGTCCCCCAGATCAGAGGCAGTAGGGATGTTCTCTTGATAAGGGCGTGAATTGGACCATTTTCTGTCCTGCTAAGCATTCAAAATGTAACTAGTACTTTTGGGTGTCAGGGAAAATGTATGGAGTAAAAAGTACATTATTTTCTTTAGGAATGTAGTGAAGTAAAAGTAAAAGTAGTCAAAAATATGAATAGTAAAGTCAAGTACATATACCCCCCAAAAAACGACTAAAGTAGTACTTTAAAGTATTTTTACTTAAGTACTTTACACCACTGGTTAACGCTCTTTCTTGGCTAGCTAGACTATGCACTTGCCTCTGCTAGCAATACACTGTGCTAACATTAGCCTATTCTGTACCACAGAAAATAACAGTTTTAAACAGTTGTAAAAACCCACTTCTTCCAGACAGAATAGTTCCTGTAGATTCAGACTTACTCATCACCAATCTTTTGTTATGTCTCGTGGGTTTCATAACCACGTCTGTATAACAATTCAATAATGATGAGACAGGAGACAGGAATCAGTTCAACCATTTATCTGGAACGTGATCATCTCAACACATACAAACCCCCATGATGCTCTGCAGCACAACCCCAATATACAACAAATACATAGATAAGTAAATGGACACTAAACAAAACTCATAGAGGAATTTAAATGTTCAGTTGTAGAAAGTAGGGCCATGGGATAGGGTCAGAAAGGTCAGTATGTTTGATAACTGGTTACAGAGGTGACATAACAAGCATAAAGTCCATTATAACACAGTGAAGTAGAGGTGGGAGCTAAAAGCAAAATACAACACATGGAAATGTGTCTAGTGTGTGTGTGTGTCTAGTGTGTGTCCACTGTGTGTCCACTGTGGGTCCAGTGTGTGTGTGTCTAGTGTGTGTATGTGTGTTCAGTGTGTGTGTGTGTGTGTCCAGTGTGTGTGTGTGTGTGTGTGTCCAGTGTGTGTGTGTGTGTGTGTGTGTGTGTGTGTGTGTGTGTGTGTGTTCAGTGGGTGTGTGTGTCTAGTGTGTGTATGTGTGTTCAGTGTGTGTGTGTGTGTGTCCAGTGTGTGTGTGTGTGTGTCCAGTGTGTGTGTGTGTGTGTGTGTGTGTGTGTGTGTGTGTGTGTGTGTGTGTGTGTGTGTTCAGTGGGTGTGTGTGTCTAGTGTGTGTATGTGTGTTCAGTGTGTGTGTGTGTGTGTGCAGTGTATGTGTCTAGTGTGTGTGTGTGTGTGTCCAGTAGGCTATATGGGATTTCCTTTCATCAAAATCCTACACATGGAAATGTGTCCAGAGTGTGTGTCCAGTGTGTGTGTGTGTGTGTGTGTGTGTGTCTCCAGTGTGTGTGTGTGTGTCTCCAGTGTGTGTGAGTGTGTGTCCAGTGTGTGTGTGTGTGTGTGTGTCCAATGTGTGTGGGTGTCCAGTGTGTGTGTGTCCAGCGTATGTGTGTGTGTCCAGTGTGTTTGTGTTTGTGTGTGTCCAGTGTGTGTGAGTGTGTGAGTGTGTGTGTCCAGTGTGTGTGTGTGTGTGTCCAGTGTGTGTGAGTGTGTAAATGTGTATGTGTGTGTGTGTCCAGTGTCTGTGTGTGTGTCCAGTGTGTGTGAGTGTGAGTGTCCAGTGTGTGTGTCCAGTGTGTGTGTGTGTGTCCAGTGTGTGTGAGTGTATGTGTCCAGTGTGTGTGTGTGTGTCCAGTGTGTGTGTGTCCTGTGTGTGTGTGTGTGTCAGGTGTGTGTGTGTCCAGTGTGTGTGAGTGTGTGTGTAAGTGTGTGTGTGTGAGTGTCCAGTGTGTGTGTCCAGTGTGTGTGTGTGTCCAGTGTGTGTGAGTGTGTTTGTCCAGTGTGTGTGTGTAAGTGTGTATGTGTGTGTGTCCAGTGTCTGTGTGTGTGTCCAGTGTGTGTGAGTGTGAGTGTCCAGTGTGTGTGTCCAGTGTGTGTGTGTGTGTGTCAGGTGTGTGTGTGTCCAGTGTGTGTGAGTGTGTGTGTAAGTGTGTGTGTGTGAGTGTCCAGTGTGTGTGTCCAGTGTGTGTGTGTGTGTCCAGTGTGTGTGAGTGTGTTTGTCCAGTGTGTGTGTGTGTGTGTGTGTGTAAGTGTGTATGTGTGTGTGTCCAGTGTCTGTGTGTGTGTCCAGTGTGTGTGAGTGTGAGTGTCCAGTGTGTGTGTCCAGTGTGTGTGTGTGTGTGTGTGTTTGTCCAGTGTGTGTGTGTGTGTTTGTCCAGTGTCCAGTGTGTGTGTCCAGTGTGTGTGTGTGTCCAGTGTGTGTGTGTGTGTCCAGTGTGTGTGAGTGTGTTTGTCCAGTGTGTGTGTGTGTGTGTCCAGTGTGTGTGTGTCCTGTGTGTGTGTGATTCAGGTGTGTGTGTGTCCAGTGTGTGTGTTTGTCCAGTGTGTGTGTCCTGTGTGTGTGTGTGTGTGTGTCAGGTGTGTGTGTGGGTCCAGTGTGAGTGTGTGTGTGTTTGTGTGTTTGTGTGTGTCCAGTGTGTGTGAGTGTGTGTGTCCATTGTGTGTGTGTGTGTGTGTGTGTGTCCAGTGTGTGTGTATGTCCAGTGTGTGTGTGTCCTGTGTGTGTGTGTGTGTCAGGTGTGTGTGTGCGTGTGTCCAGTGTATGTGTGTGTCCTTTGTGTGTGTGTCCTGTGTGTGTGTCCAGTGTGTGTGAGTGTGTGTGTCCAGTGTGTGTGTGTGTGTGTGTGTGTGTGTGTGTGTGTGTGTGTGTGTGTGTGTCCAATGTGTGTGTCCTGTGTGTGTGTGTGTCAGGTGTGTGTGTCCAGTGTGTATGTGTGTGTGTGTCCAGTGTGTGTGTGTCCAGTGTATGTGTGTGTGTCCAGTGTGTGTGTGTGTGTTTGTGTGTGTCCAGTGTGTGTGTCCAGTGTGTGTGTGTGTGTGTGTGTGTGTGTGTGTGTGTGTGTGTGTGTGTGTGTGTGTGTGTGTGTGTGTCCAATGTGTGTGTCCTGTGTGTGTGTGTGTCAGGTGTGTGTGTCCAGTGTGTATGTGTGTGTGTGTCCAGAGATTGTGTGTCCAGCGTATGTGTGTGTGTCCAGTGTGTGTGTGTGTGTGTTTGTGTGTGTCCAGTGTGTGTGTCCAGTGTGTGTGAGTGTGTGTGTCCAGTGTGTGTGTGTGTCCAGTGTGTGTGAGTATGTGTGTCCAGTGTGTGTGTGTGTGTTTGTCTCCAATGTGTGTGTCCTTTGTGTGTGTGTGTCAGGTGTGTGTGTCCAGTGAGTATGTGTGTGTGTGTCCAGTGTGTATGTGTGTGTGTGTCCATTGTGTATGTGTGTGGGTCCAGTGTGTGTGTGTGTGTGTGTGTGTGTGTGTGTCCAGTGTGTGTGAGTGTGTGTGTAAGTGTGTATGTGTGTGTGTCCAGTGTGTTTGTGTGTCCAGTGTTTGTGTGTCATGTGTGTGTGTGTCCTGTGTGTGTGTGTGTGTGTCAGGTGTGTGTGTGTGTCCAGTGTGTGTCCAGTGTGTGTGAGTGTGTGTGTCCAGTGTGTGTGTGTGTCCAGTGTGTGTGTCCTGTGTTTGTGTGTCAGGTGTGTGTGTGTCCAGTGTTTGTGTGTTTGTGTCCAGTGTGTTTGTGTGTCCAGTGTGTGTGTCCTGTCTGTGTGTGTGTGTCAAGTGTGTGTGTGTCCAGTGTGTGTGTCCTGTGTTTGTGTGTCAGGTGTGTGTGTGTCCAGTGTTTGTGTGTTTGTGTCCAGTGTGTTTGTGTGTCCAGTGTGTGTGTCCTGTCTGTGTGTGTGTGTCAAGTGTGTGTGTGTCCAGTGTGTATGTGTGTGTGTCGTGTGTGTGTCCAGTGTGTATGTGTGTGGGTCCAGTGTGAGTGTGTGTGTGTGTGTGTGTCCATCGTATGTGTGTGTGTCCAGTGTGTGTGTTTGGGTGTGTCCAGTGTGTGTGAGTGTGTGTGTCCAGTGTGTGTGTGTGTGTGTGTGTGTGTGTGTGTCCAGTGTGTGTGTGTGTGTGTGTTTGGGTGTGTCCAGTGTGTGTGAGTGTGTGTGTCAATTGTGTGTGTGTCAGGTGTGTGTGTGTGTGTGTCCAGTGTGTGTGTGTGTCCTGTGTGTGTGTGTCCTGTGTGTGTGTGTGTGTCAGGTGTGTGTGTGTGTGTGCGTCCAGTGTGTGTGTGTGTGTGTGTCCTGTGTGTGGTCCTGTGTGTGTGTGTGTGTGTGTGTGTGTGTGTGTGTGTGTGTGTGTCAGGTGTGTGTGTCCAGTGTGTGTGTGTCCTGTGTGTGTGTCCTGTGTGTGTGTGTGTGTCAGGTGTGTGTGTTTGTCCAGTGTGTGTGAATGTGTGTGTCCAGTGAGTGTGAGTGTGTGTGTCCAGTGTGTGTGATTGTCCTGTGTGTGTGTCCTGTGTGTGTGTGTGTGTCCAGTGTGTTTCCAGTGTGTGTGTGTGTGTCCAATGTGTATGAGTGTGTGTCCTGTGTGTGTGTGTGTGTGTGTGTGTTTGTCCAGTGTGTGTGTGTGTGTGTGTCCAGTGTGTGTGTGTGTTCTCTGTGTGTGTGTCCAGTGTGTGTGTGTTCAGTGTGTGTGTGTGTGTATCCAGTGTGTGGGTGTGTTTGTCCAGTGTGTGGGTGTGTTTGTCCAGTGTGTGTCCAGTGTGTGTGTGTGTGTGTGATCAGTGTGTGTGTGTGTGTGTGTCCAGTGTGTGTCAGTGTGTGTGTGTGTTCAGTATGTGTGTGTGTGTGTCCAGTGTTTGTGTGTCCAGTGTGTGTGTCCAGTGTGTCAGTGTGTGTGTCCTGTGTGTGTCCAGTGTTTGTGTGTTCAGTGTGTGTGTGTTCCCAGTGTGTGTGTGTGTCAGTGTTACCATGGTTATTATTTACAGGGACACTGAGGAGTCATCATGAACCCAAAACCCTGGATAGAGGGGCTCAGTGAATGTGGAGTGGAATGTGTTCAGGTGGGTCAGTGTGTCAGAGGAGACTCTGTAGAAGGACAGAGTGCCGGCTGGCCAGTCCAGATACACTCCTACTCTGTGGGGGCAGGAGGAGGGGACGTCTATGGTAGTGGACTTATTATTGTGACAGGCAGAGTAACTGTTGTCAGAGCAGATCAGACACCAGGACTTGTCATTGTATCCAATCCCACAGTCAACAACCCCTCCTCTCCTGCTGATTCCTTTATATGCCACTCCTATAACAGCCATGTCCCCACTCCACTCTACCTCCCAGTAACAGCGCCCAGTCAGACCCTCTCTACACAGCACCTGTCTACAGTCCTCAAATCTCTCTGGGTGATCAGGATACGGCTGCTCCTCTCTCCTACGTGTCACCTTTCTGTTCTCCTCAGACAGAGAGAGGAATCTGTGTACTGTGTTTGGGTCCAGTGTGAGATCACAGACATCGGATGGATGAAACCAGAAACAATATTAGAAATCATCATCATCCTGAACACACACACACACACAGCCTGAACACACACACTGAACACACACACACACACACACACACACACACACACACAAACACACACATCCTGAACACACAAACACACAAACACACACACAGCCTGAACACACACACACACACACACAAACACACACATTCTGAACACACACACACAAACACACACACATCCTGAACACACACACACATCCTGAACACACACACATCCTGAACACACACACACACACACACAGCCTGAACACACACACTGAACACACACACACACACACACACACACACACACAAACACACACATCCTGAACACACACACACACACACACACAGCCTGAACACACACACACACACACACACACACACACAAACACACACATTCTGAACACACACACACAAATACACACACATCCTGAACACACACACACACACACACACAAACACACACAGCCTGAACACACACACACACACACACACAGCCTGAACACACACACACACACACACACACACACACACAAACACACACATTCTGAACACACACACACAAATACACACACATCCTGAACACACACACACACACACACAAACACACACAGCCTGAACACACACACACACACACACAAACACACACACACACACATCCTGAACACACACACACACACACAGCCTGAACACACACACACACACAAACACACACACACAAACACACACATCCTGAACACACACACACAAATCCTGAACACACACACACACACACACATCCTGAACACACACCTTCATGCATGCATGAACACACACACACATTTCTAAAGTAACACAAACACGTCACACACACACACAGACACACACATTGTCAAAGCAACTCTTTGTAAACTTTGGTGTCCCTGATTTGTGCTTCTGTAGAACTACAGCTGATATTTAATATGACCAAGTAAGTAATGATGGTGGTCTTTGACTTTGACTTCACTTGAATTAAGACTTATTCTTAGTTATATTCTTCACAGCAGTCAACACTCACATTTTCTAAGTCCAGGTTTCATTGTGTTCTCTCCACCATGTTCCACACTGTAGCGGTAAGCAGAAGAACAGACAGTCATTGAGGGATACACCTGAACTCACACACACACACTGGACACACACACACAACACACACACTTGACACTCACACACACATTCAGCATATCACTTTGTATAAGCGGTGGTAAGAATGTTTGTCTGTGTGTGTGTATGTGTCCAGTGTGTGTGTCCAGTGTGTGTGTGTGTCTGTGTGTGTGTGTCCTGTTTGTGTGTGTGTGTGTCCAGTTTGTGTGTGTCCAGTGTGTGTGTGTGTGTGTCCAGTGTGTGTGTGTCCAGTGTGTGTGTGTGTCCAGTGTGTGTGTCCAGTGTGTGTGTGTCCTGTGTGTGTGTGTGTCCAGTGTGTGTGTGTCCTGTGTGTGTGTGTGTCTGTCCAGTGTGTGTGTGTGTCCAGTGTGTGTGTGTGTCCAGTTTGTGTGTGTGTCCAGTTTGTGTCCAGTGTGTGTCCAGTGTGTGTGTGTGTGTGTGTTTGTGTGACCAGTGTGTGTGTTTGTCTGTCCAGTGTGTCCAGTGTGTGTGTGTCCAGTGTGTTTGTGTGTGTGTGTGTGTGTCCAGTGTGTGTGTGTGTTTGTCCAGTGTATGTGTGTGTGTCCAGTGTGTGTGTGTGTGTGTGTCCAGTGTGTGTGTGTAGTGTTTGTGTGTCCAGTGTGTGTCCAATGTGTGTGTGTGTGTCCAGTGTGTTTGTGTGTGTGTGTCCAGTGTGTGTGTGTGTCCAGTTTGTGTGTGTGTCCAGTTTGTGTCCAGTGTGTGTCCAGTGTGTGTGTGTGTGTGTTTGTGTGACCAGTGTGTGTGTTTGTCTGTCCAGTGTGTCCAGTGTGTGTGTGTCCAGTGTGTTTGTGTGTGTGTGTGTGTGTCCAGTGTGTGTGTGTGTTTGTCCAGTGTATGTGTGTGTGTCCAGTGTGTGTGTGTGTGTGTGTGTCCAGTGTGTGTGTGTAGTGTTTGTGTGTCCAGTGTGTGTCCAATGTGTGTGTGTGTGTCCAGTGTGTTTGTGTGTGTGTGTCCAGTGTGTGTGTGTCCAGTGGACCCACACACACACACTGGACACACACACACAGGACACACACACACACACTGGACACACACACACTGGACACACACACACTGGACACACACACACACACACACACTGGACACACACACACACACACACAGTCTTTATTTAACTTAGTCCAAGTGGTGGTCAGAATGTTTGTCTTAACTAGCCTGATAACTCCAACATGTCTGATATGAACATTGACATAAACCCTCTACATACTTGAGTTTCTCCAGTCTGCAGTGTGGATCCTCCAGTCCAGCAGAGAGCAGTCTGACTCCTGAGTCTCCTGGGTGATTGTAGCTCAGGTCCAGCTCTCTCAGGTGTGAGGGGTTTGACTTCAGAGCTGAGACCAGAGAAGCACAGCCTTCCTCTGTGACTAGACAGCCTGACAGCCTGCAAAGAGTCAAATCATATTAAAACCACACTGCTATTCTTTGGTGGTGAAAATAGTGGCAGTATATTTTTTCAACATATTCAGATATAGCAGTGTCCTGAAACCTGCCATATCTATTCATAAATTAATGTATCATTATTAGAAATGACAAATTATCAAAGTATTACTTGTAGATAGAAAAATGTATATTACAAATATTTGAGTAGACTGACCAGAGCAGTTTAAAAAGCAGTATCAGTCAAAAGACAGACAGTGAGGTATCAGATTTAGATTGTATTGAGTATACAGTCCACACCATATCTATTTTGACAGTGAAGCTAACATTTTAAATGTGTCTCTGTACTCCAGCATTTTGGATTTGAGATCAAATGTTTCATATGAGGTGACAGTATATAATGTCACCTTTTATTTGAGGGTATTTTCATACATATCTGTTTCAACATTTAGAAATGAAAGCACTTCATGTATGTAGTCCCCTTATTTGAAGAAGTCAAATGCATTCTGACCATTTGACTAATAGTGTATTAAAGTAGTCAAAAGTTGCGTATTTGGTTGATGTTTCCCGATTGGCGCAGTGGTGTAAGATGCCACTAGAGATCCTGGTTCGAATACATATCTAGTTGAACCAACCACAGATGGATCTATAATGAGGTACAGAATACATATCTAGCTGAACCAACCACAGATGGATCTATAATGAGGTACAGAATACATATCTAGTTGAACCAACCACAGATGGATCTATAATGAGGTACAGAATACATTAGACCCATGGGGCGGCGCACAATTGGCCCAGCGTCGTCCAGGGTAGGGGAGGGAATGGCTGGCAGTGATGTAGCTCAGTTGGTAGAACATGGCGTTTGCAACGCCAGGGTTGTGGGTTCGATTCCCACAGGGGGCCAGTATAAAAAAAATATATATATATATATATATATATAATGTATGCACTCACTGTAATTCGCTCTGGATAAGAGCGTCTGCTAAATGACTAAAATGTAAATGTAATGTAAACTCGTTGGTTGCAGTTTGTTTTGGGTTATGTTTTGTCCAATAGTAACTGAATGGTGGACGATGACTGGTGTAATTTCTATCTAAGTGAGTAGATAACATGTTTCTAAACACTACTAAATTAATCCTGATGATAACATGATTAGGAAAAATCATGAATGAATCATGAATGATAATGAGTGAGAAAGTTACAGAGGCTACAACAAAACATGCTAACCTCTCACCATTACCAATAAGAGAGGGGGTATGATCCTTGTTCCTCTGTAACTTTCTCATTCATCATCATTCACAATTCATTCATGATTATTCATAATCATGGTAGCATCCACATTAATGTAGAAGTGTTCAGAAACATCTTCTATTCTTACTGACAATAGAAGTGAAGTGATTCCAAAATGACAGGACATTATTCACCATTCAGTTTCAATTGGGAAAAACATCATCCAAAACACAACCAAAACAAACTACAAATGTATTCAACAAGTTTGAAGAATCATAAGCTTGATGTAATCACTGCAGGTAAGGAATATGGGACCAAACACTAAACTTATGACTACTTTAATACAATATAAGTGAATATGTCCAAATTATTACAACTTTTTCAAATGGGAGAACCAGAGGCATAAAGTGCTTTCATTTCTAAACAGTAACACAGATATGTATGAAAATATCCTCAAATAAAAGGTGACATTATATACTGTCACCTCATATGAAACTTACTATCTCAAATCCAAATTGCTGCAGCATAGCGCCAAATTTAAAACTGTAAACTTCACTGTCCAAACACAGATGGTGTGGACTATGTGCGCCTGGTAAACACATGTGGATCTGGTGAACAGTTATCACTTGTTCACCAACTACAGGAATACTGACCTCAGAGTCTCCAGTTTACAGTGGGGATTCCCCAGTCCAGCAGAGAGCAGCTTCACTCCTGAATCCTTCTGGTCATTGTTACTCAGATCCAGCTCTCTCAGGTGTGAGGGGTTTGACTTCAGAGCTGAGACCAGAGAAGCACAGCCTTCCTCTGTGACTAGACAGCCTGACAGCCTGCAAAGAGTCAAATCATATTAAAATCACACTGCTATTCTTTGGTGGTGAAAATAGTGGCAGTATATTTTTTCAACATATTCAGATATATCAGTGTCCTGAAACCTGACATATCAATTCATAAATTAATGTATTATTATTAGAAATGACAAATTATCTAAATATTGCTTGTAGAGAGAAAAATGCATATTACAAATATTTGAGTAGACTGACCAGAGCAGTTTAAAAAGCAGTATCAGTCAAAAGACAGATTTAGATTGTATTGAGTATACAGTCCACACCATATATATTTTGACAGTGAAGCTAACATTTTAAAGGTGGCTCTATACTCCAGCATTTTGGATTTGAGATCAAATGTTTCATATGAGGTGACAGTATATAATGTCACCTTTTATTTGAGGATATTTTCATACATATCTGTTTCACCGTTTAGAAATGAAAGCACTTTATGTATCTAGTCCCCCCATTTGAAGAAGTCATAAGCAGTGGCGGCTCCTGAAAAAATTCTCAGGGGGGGCAATTTTTCTGATGATTTAGGTGACCTACACACATTTTAAAAAAGATATGTCCAGCAACAACATGAAGACAGGGGCAGCATATAAGTCAATACCAGAAGCATTTATTGACTGATCTCAAAAGTGTTGGCTTACCAGGGTTGGTGGAGCCCTCAGTTTCATCTTTGCCTCGCAAAGCTAACTCAAACACTCCGCAAAACTTCACACACTGGATTAGCCGGCTGAGGATGTGGCGGTTCTTGCTAATGTCGTAGTAAATATATTTGTTATAGTGAATATGGAATATGATATGTTGAGTAAAATGTTGTGCTAAGATCTATTTAGGTCAGGAGCTGGTTATAAATTCTGTTCCTATCCAATAACAATGGACAAAAGGGTCCTATCTTGTCAGCCTTGTCAGCAGGTGGCCAAGGACAACACCCACGCCATAGGCCTCTCAGTTCTTCCAACTCACGAGTTCTTGCTCTGAGGACAAACACACACACACACACAAACACACACACACACACACATCATCACTGTTAAACACACACACACACACACACACACACACACACACACACATCATCACTGTTAAACACACACACACACACACACACAAAAATCCCCTCTCTTAGGCTGAACATTTGAAGACAGAGAACCCGACTCAGAGCCAATGCAACAGTGACACTAGCCTGGAAGTCCTCGCCCAACTAATCAGGACCAATCAGAAGATCAGAACTACTAGATTCAACCTACTTCATTTATTGCATAAAATGTCTGCACACAATGAAACATTGTCTTCAGATAACGAACGGGTCCGTGCACGTGATTCCAGATATCTTTACCTCTGAATAAACTGCCTTTATTATACCATATCCACCCTGTCCAAAGTCTCTACTTGGTCTCAGTTCTCCAGTAAACTTGTGATTATCAACACTAACCTCATCGTTGTGGCGGCGGACAGCTAGCCTGTATCCCTCTTCCAGTTGAGTGGCAATGTTCACTCCCCAAAGCAGACAATCTCAAACAGCTATCCATGTGGGTCTTTGACAGCTCATGTTTCTTAATCATTCCTGAAAGATGGTGCATGTCCGTTACACACCAGTCGCTGTCCAAGCGGTGCTGTCTGCCGTGCCGCCTTCAGGGTGAAAGAGTAAGCAGGGGGTAGCAGAAGACTGCATTAGCTACATCGCAGCCTGCTAGCCAGGTTTTTCGTTCATACTAATTTTTGGAAAATCCTCGGGTGTAGGACTTTCCGCCTTTAGTAGAAACCTGTTGAATTATTAAATTTGGTCTGGGAGGTCCTAATTGTTTCGTTGCCAATTTATCTTGATTTGTTCGCCGACAAAAAGTAACTTATTTCAAAGAGACAATCGAGTTGCACTGAACGCTATAGCAATCTTACCAGTAGTACGTGAATTGATTGACGCTGCTACCCGCTCTTTTCTTAGTTACGTTCATGGTTATGTTACGTATGACGAAAGCGCGTAAGTGCAAGCCCTCAGAAACCCATAGAGATTGTATTGAAAGCTCTGATATTTGAAAAAAATAGATTTTACATGGGAGTCTATGAGAGACTTCTGGGCGATTTTCAACCTGACTGAAATCGCCCCAAAAGGGGGGGGGGTGCATTTGAAGCACGACTTTAGCCTGATTGGACATTTAGTGGCAGATTAGACGTCTAGATTACAACACTGATAACTACTGTTGGCGTGATATAATTGATTAGAAAAAAAATCCCTTCCTTTTCCCGTTTGGCAGTGCGTCGCCCATATCGCCCTATTGAACACACCGCCCCTGGTCATAAGTATTTTGACCAATTCACTCATACTGTATTAAAGTAGTCAAAAGTTGAGTATTTGGTTGTAAACTCATTGGTTGCATTTGCAGTTTGTTTTGGTTGTGTTTTGGGTTATGTTTTGCCCAATAGTAACTGATTGGTGGATGATGACTGGAGTAATGTTCTGTCTAAGTGAGTAGATAACATGTTTCTAAACCCTGATCCTGATGATGCCATGATTAAGAAAAATCATGAATGAATCATGAATAATAATGAGTGAGAAAGTTACAGAGGCTACAACAAAACATGCTAACCTCTCAACATTACCAATAACAGAGGGGGTATGATCCTTGTGCCTCTGTAACTTTCTCATTCATCATTATTCACGATTGATTCTTGATTATTCATAATCATGGTAGCATCCACATGAATATAGAAGTCTTCAGAAACATCTTCTATTCTTATTGACAATACAAGTGAAGTGACTCCAAAATGACAGGACATTATTCACCTTTCAGTTACTACTGGGAAAAACACATTTAAAAACACAACCAAGACAAACTGCAAATTTTTTCAACAAGTTTGTAGAATCACAAGCTTGATGCTATCACTGTGGGTAAGGAATATGGGACCAAATACTAAACTTATGACTACTTTAATACAATATAAGTGAATATGTCCAAATTATTACGACATATACAAATGGGAGAAATAGATACATAAAGTGATTTCATTTCAAAACAGTAACACAGATATGTATGAAAATACCCTCAAATAAAAGGTGACATTCTGTTCTGTCGACTAATATGAAACATTCTTGATGTAATCACTGCAAGGAACATGGGACCAAATACTAAACTGTTGACTACTTTAATACACTAGATACATAAAGTACTTTAATTTCTAAAAGGGTAAAACAGGTATGTATGAATACTCTCAAATAAAAGGTGACATTCTGTACTGTTGCCTAATATGAAACATTATATCTCAAATCCAAAATGCTGGAGCATAGCGCCAAATTTAAAACTGTAAGCTTCACTGTCCAAACACATATGGTGTGGACTATGTGTGCCTGGTAAACACATGTGGATCTGGTGAACAGTTATCACTTGTTGACCAACTACAGGAATACTGACCTCAGAGTCTTCAGTTTACAGTGGGGATTCCCCAGTCCAGCAGAGAGCAGCTTCACTCCTGAATCCTTCAGGTCATTGTTACTCAGATCCAGCTCTCTCAGGTGTGAGGGGTTTGACTTCAGAGCTGAGACCAGAGAAGCACAGCCTTCCTCTGTGACTAAACAGCCTGACAGCCTGCAAAGAGTAAAATCACACTGCTATTCTTCGGTGGTCAAAATATATTTTTTCAACATTTTCAGATACATCAGAGTCCTGAAACCTGCCATATCTATTCATATATGTATATATACACTATCAGTCAAAAGTTTGAACACACCTACTCATTCAAGTATATTGTAATGACCCAGCTGGGTCATAAAGGAAAAGAGAGACGGGCACCAGATGTACACAGGTTTATTCCTGAATGGGCTATTGTTCAGGCCACAGCCCACGCCGCTAAATCTCAAACGTACACAAATATAACATGTCAAGTTAAGGGCAGACTCATAGTCCCGAACAGAAGAGAGAGAGATGAGACAGTAACCCCTATTTAAGCATTTCAAAACCCAGCGGGATTACCCATCAAACCCCCCCAACCTTTCCATCTGTCCTGGCATATTTAACACCTGCTAGCACCCATGAGAACGATAACACACCGACGAACACAGAATACAATACCGGGTCGTTACAATATACAGTACCAGTTAAAAGTTTGAACACACCTACTCATTCAAGTTTTTGTTTAGTTTTTATAAAACTATTTTTTACATTGAAGAATAATAGTGAAGACATCAAAACTATGAAATAACACATATGAAATCATGTAGTAACCAAAAAAGTGTTAAACAAATCAAAATATATTTTATATTTAGATTCTTCAAATAGCCACCCTTTGCCTTGATGACAGCTTTGCCCACTCTTGGCATTCTCTCAACCAGCTTCATGAGGTAGTCACCTGGAATGCATTTCAATTAACAGGTGTGCTTTCTTAAAAGTTAATTTGTGGAATTTCTTTCCTTTTTAATGTGTTTGAGCCAATCAGTTGTGTTGTGACAAGGTAGGGGGGAATACAGAAGATAGCCCTATTTGGTAAAAGACCAAGTCCATATTATGGCAAGAACAGCTCAAATAAGCAAAGAGAAATGACAGTCCATCATTACTTTAAGACATGACGGTCAGTCAATACGGAACATTTCATGAACTTTAAAAGTTTCTTCAAGTGCAGTCGCAAAAACCATCACGCGCTATGATGAAACTGGCTCTTTTGAGGACCGCCACAGGAATGGAAGACCCAAAGTTACCTCTGCTGCAGAGGATAAGTTCATTAGAGTTACCAGCCTCAGAAATTGCAGCCCAAATAAATGGTTCACAGAGTTCAAGTCACAGACACATCTCAACATCAACTGTTCAGAGGGGACTGTGTGAATCAGGCTTTCATGGTTGAATTGCTGCAAAGAAACCACTACTAAAGGACACCAAATAAGAAGAAGAGACCTGCTTGGGCCAAGAAACACGAGCAATGGACATTACACCGGTGGACATTTGTCCTTTGGTCTGGAGTCCAAATTTGAGATTTTTGGTTCCAACCGCCATGTCTTTGTGAGAAAGCGGTGTGGGTGAATGGATGATCTCTGCATGTGTAGTTCCCACCGTAAAGCATGGAGGAGGAGGTGTTATGGTGTGGGGGTGCTTTGCTGGTGATGCTGTCTGTGATTTATTTTGAATTCAAGGCATACTTAACCAGCATGGCTACCACAGCATTCTGCAGCGATACGCCATCCCATCTGGTTTGGGCTAAGTGGGACTATCATTTGTTTTTCAACAGGACAATGACCCAACACATTTCCAGGCTGTGTAAGGAGAGGGATTGAGTGCTGCATCAGATGACCTGGCCTCCATAATCACCCGACCTCAATCCAATTGAGACGGTTTGGGATGAGTCGGACGGTAGACTGATTGAAAAGCAGCCTACAAGTGCTCAGCATATGTGGGAACTCCTTCAAGACTGTTGGAAAAGCATTCCAGGTGAAGCTGGTTGAGAGAATGACAAGAGTGTGCAAAGCTGTCATCAAGGCAAAGGGTGGCTATTTGAAGAATTTCAAATATAAAATATATTTTCATTTGTTTAACACTTTTTTGGTTACCACATGATTCCATATTTGTTATTTCATAGTTCTGATATCTTCACTATTATTTTACAATGTAGAAAATAGTAAAAATAAAGAAAAACCCTTGAATGAGTAGGTGTGTCCACACTTTTGACAGGTGCTGTATATAATGAATTAATGTATAATTTTTTACAGTAGATAACATGTTTCTAAACACTACTAAATTAATATTTGTGTGTGTGTGTGTGTCCAGTGTGTGTGTGTGTGTGTGTGTGTGTGTGTGTGTGTGTGTGTGTGTGTGTGTGTGTGTGTGTGTGTGTGTGTGTGTGTGTGTGTGTGTGTGTGTGTGTGTCCGTGTCCAGTGTGTGTGTGTATGTGCCCAGTGTGTGTATGTGTGTGTGTGTGTTTGTGTGTGTGTCCAGTGTGTGTGTGTGTGTGTGTGTTTTCCAATTAGTGTGTGTCAAGTGTGTGTGTGTGTGTGTGTCCAGTGTGTGTATGTGTGTGTGTCCAGTGTGTGTGTGTCAGGAATACTGACTTCAGAGTCTCCAGTTTACAGTGGGGATTCCCCAGTCCAGCAGAGAGCAGCTTCTCTCCTGAATCCTTCAGGTCATTGTTACTCAGATCCAGCTCTCTCAGGTGTGAGGGGTTTGACTTCAGAGCTGAGACCAGAGAAGCACAGCCTTCCTCTGTGAATAGACAGCCTGACAGCCTGTAAAGATTAAAATCATATTAAAACCACACTACTATTCGTTGGTGTTGAGTCATTTTCTTTCTAAGTGAGTAGATAACATGTTTCTAAACACTACTAAAGTAATCCTGATGATGCCAAGATTGAGAAGGATCATGAATGAATGAATCATGAATAATAATGAATGAGAAAGTTACAGAGGCTACACAAAATATGCTAACCTCTCACCATTACCTTCAAATAAAAGGTGACATTCTGTACTGTCACCTAATATGAAACATTTAATCTCAAATCCAAAATGCAAGAGCATAGAACCAAATGTAAAACTGTTATCTTCACTGTCCAAACACATATGGTGTGGACTATGTGTGCCTGGTAAACACATGTGGATCTGGTGAACAGTTATCACTTGTTGACCAACTACAGGAATACTGACCTCAGAGTCTCCAGTTTACAGTGGGGATTCCCCAGGACAGCAGAGAGCAGCTTCACTCCTGAATCCTTCAGGACATTGTTACTCAGATCCAGCTCTCTCAGGTGTGAGGGGTTTGACTTCAGAGCTGACACCAGAGAAGCACAGCCTTCCTCTGTGAGTCCACAGAATGACAGCCTGCAAAGAGATCATCATGATTTCACAAACACACTGTTAATTTAACACCAGTAGTGTAGAAGGACAATGGCAGATGCATTTGGTTTATTCTCTTAAACAACATATAGATTAATCTTCTGTCTCCTAGAATTGCATGGTCATATTGTTATACTAATGTGAACACCAATGCACTGATTCAGTATGTTTTTCAATTTAATATTATACATTATATACATATTATAATACATATATTTCTCTAAACTGAATATTTCGTCCTGATGATTAGTACTTAAATGTCATTTTATGTACTCACAGAGCAGCTCTGGAGGCTTTGACCACTGGCAGCAGCCTCAGAAGTCCTTCCTCTGATCTGGTGTATTTCTTCAGGTCAAACACATCCAGCTCCTTTTCTGAAGTCAGCAACACAAAGACCAGAGCTGACCACTGTGCAGGTGACAGTTGGACTTTTGAGAGACTTCCTGATCTCAGGAAGCTTTGGATCCCCTCCACTAGAGAATGGTCCTTCAGTTCATTCAGACAGTGGAACAGATTGATGCACCTCTCTGGAGAGGGATTCTTCCTGATCTTCTCCTTGATGTACTTGACTGTTTCTTCATGGCTCTGTGAGATGCTTCTTGTCTTTGTCAGTAGACCTCGTAAGTGCTTCTGATTGGACTCCAGTGAGAGGCCCAGAAGGAAGCGGAGGAAAAGATCCAGGTTTCCCGTCTCACTTTGTAAGGCTTTATCCACAGCACTCTTGTAGACAGTAACTTCAGTAACTTGCGGTTCGGCCATTAGATTCTCATTGTTGTTGATGAATGAGAGGAACACATATACAGCAGCCAGAAACTCCTGAATGCTCAGATGCACGAAGCAGTACACCTTGTCCTGGTACAGCCCACATTCCTCTTTAAAGAGCTGTGTGCACAATCCTGAGTACACTGAGGCTTCATTGACATCAATGCCAGCCTCTTTCAGGTCTTCTTCATAGAAAATCAGATTGCCATTCACAAGCTGTTGAAAAGCCAGTTTTCCCAGTGACAGAATGCTCTCTTTTTTCCAGTGTGGACCTGTCTCTTCTTTCCCAAGATACTTTTCATTCTTCTGTTCAGTATGAAACACCACAAGGTGTGAGTACATCTCAGTCAGAGTCTTGGGCATCTCTTCTCTCTTATGTTTCAGCATGTGTTCAAGGACTATTGCAGAAATCCAACAGAAGACTGGAATGTGGCACATGATGTGGAGGCTCCTTGATGTCTTTATGTGTGAGATGATTCTGCTGGCCAGGTCCTGATCACTGAATCTCTTCTTGAAGTACTCCTCCTTCTGTGGGTCATTGAACCCTCGTACCTCTGTCACCTGGTCAACACACCCTGAAGGGATCTTATTGGCTGCTGCAGGTCGGGTAGTTATCCAGAGGAGAGCAGAGGGAAGCAGATTTCCCTTGATGAGATTTGTCAGCAGAACATCCACTGAGGTTGACTTTGTGACGTCACAACAAATCTTGTTCTTCTGGAAGTCTAGGGGCAGTCGGCACTCATCCAGACCATCAAAGATGAACAGAACTTTGTACTTGTCGTAGTTGGAGATTCTTGATTCTTTGGTTTCCATTGAGAAGTGATTGAGAAGTTCAATCAAAGTGTGTTTTTCCTTTTTCATCAAATTCAGCTCCCGAAAAGGGAATGAAAATACAAATTGGACATCCTGATTTGCTTTTCCTTCAGCCCAGTCCAGAATGAACTTCTGCACAGAGACTGTTTTTCCAATGCCAGCGACTCCCTTTGTCAGCACAGATCTGATAAGTTTGTCTTGTCCAGTTAAGGGTCTGAAGATGTCGTTACATTTGATTGCAGTCTCTCGTCTTGCTTGTTTCCTGGTTGTTGTCTCAATCTGTCTCAGCTCATGTTCATTATTGACCTCTCCTGTTCCACCCTCTGTGATGTAGAGCTCTGTGTAGATCTTATTGAGAAGTGTTGGGTTTCCTTGTTTAGCGATCCCCTCAAATACACATTGAAACTTCTTCTTTAGATTAGATTTGAGTTCACGTTGGCAAATCACAGCAAGCTCATCTGAATCTAGAATTAACACAGAGGATATTAATATTATGTCTGTTTTAATGCCTACAGTATTCTAGGACTGTTAAATTTTAAATTATAATCATTTATTCGCTTAACTAACTGTATAAATGTTGTCATTATGCATTACAGACTGGAGTGACTGATTATATTATTATTGGTATTATTATTATATTATTCGGTATCATTAATGTTGTGTCTCTCTCTCTCTCTCTCTCTCTCTCTCTCTCTCTCTCTCTCTCTCTCTCTCTCTATTTGTCTCTCCCTCTCAACACAACACATCCCTGCTGCTACTTGATGAGGTCACTAGGGGTTGCGTTAAGGCTGCTACAATATCATTGAGTTACACAGCTACTTTAGTTGTACTTTAGCTACAGCTTTTAAATGTTATAAAACAGCATTCAACATGAGGCAGACAGCTCTTACTTTTCTCCAGTGTGTCAGCAAGCTCCTTCTGGTTCATTTTCCTCAGGACGTGCAGTGTGATTTTCAGAGCCCCCTCTCTGGCACTGCTCTCCTGCTTCTCATCTTCAGCATCCACCACTTCCTTATCCTGCTTCTGACTCTCAAAGCCTTCTGGGAGTTCTGGACTAAGAATCCTCTTGAACATATTCAGCTCGTTCTTCACAAAGGTCATAATATTCTCTTCAAGCAACTGAAATAAATAAAGTAAATAAGTTAAGCAAGAGACTAAATGCTTTCTCATTAACACATTAATGAATGATTGACAGATCAACTTAACTTGAGGTAAACAAAAACAAATGTACATAACAGGACCACATACACTGAATATGGAGGCCAGGTCTGTTTGATGACTCTGGGAAGACTGACCACAGAGAATCTCTGACTCTGATATCTCCTGTTGGTTTCTGTGGACAAAACATGAGATTACATTTCCTCATCCAGGGAGTACATACTCACACACACACACACACACACACACACACACACACACACACACACACACACACACACACACACACACACACACACACACACACACACACACACACACACAGGGAGGGAATGTTATGTTTGTTTAATATTGTTTTAGGACTATGAAAATGGAAAAAAGGATTAGCCTATGGATTATGAAAACAACAAAAAATAAATGGGAAAATGGGAGAGGAGAAATGACTAGAGACAGTGTTGTTTAACTCACTGACCATGACCCATGAGTTCTTCTTACCTTTGTTCAGTAGAAAAGTCTCCCTCTCTAAACACTATAGGTTGTTCCATAGACTTGTCACTCTTCATGGACACACAGCTGGGTACAGGGGAGGCTGGACTCTCCTGCTTGATTGGGCTTCAACACAACAGAGACAAACATTACGTCTCTCATCTACTCTAATCATGTTTTTTGCTAAATACTAAATATCTGCCTCACTCTCTGAGAAATAAGTAGTACTACTAGGTTTTACACAGTAATAATATATTTCTGCCTCACTCTCTGAGAAATAAGTAGTACTGCTAGATTTTACACAGTAATAATATATCTGCCTCACTCTCAGAGAAATAAGTAGTATTACTAGGTTTTACACAGTCATAATATATATCTGCCTCACTCTCAGAGAAATAAGTAGTACTGCTAGGTTTTACACAGTTATTTATATTTTTCTGCCTCACTCTCAGAGAAATAAGTAGTACTACTAGGTTTTACACAGTAATAATATATATCTGCCTCACTCTCTGAGAAATAAGTAGTACTGCTAGGTTTTACACAGTAATAATATATATCTGTCTCACTCTCTGAGAAATAACTAGTACTGCTAGGTTTAACACAGTAATAATAATTTTACATTTTAGTCATTTAGCAGACGCTCTTATCCAGAGCGACTTACAGTTAGTGAATACATCTTTTTTTTTATACTGGCCCCCCGTGGGAAACGAACCCACAACCCTGGCGTTGCAAACGCCATGCTCTATCAACTGAGCTACATCCCTGCCGGCCATTTCCTCCCCTACCCTGGACGACGCTGGGCCAATTGTGCGCCGCCCATGAGTCTCCCGGTTGCGGCCGGCTGCAACAGAGCCTGGATTCGAACCAGGATCTAGTGGCACAGTTAGCACTGCGATGCAGTGCCTTAGACCACTGCGCCACTCAGGAGTATACTCAGTACACTCAATAATCAAAAAGAACGCTCGATTGAGGTGTTACTTTGGCAGATAATGTCACCCATCTAAATACATATATTTATTTATTTTTTATAATTAACTAAATGTATGTTTTTTTTGGTTTATGTCAGTTTCATTGTGCTATGCTATAAATTGTTATTTTATTGTTGTAAGTGGTAAAATGAACTAGAAAATGTCATATTTTGCAATTCTGAGTAATTACTACTTTAGTAAGGATATACACGTTATTCAGTACTACTGCAGTTGCTAAATAATTCCAATAGATGGCAGCGTAAGACCACAAATGACATTTCAGAAGGTTAGTTTAGTTTTCTCCCTGGATACACCACCACTCCCCCTCACAGGAAAACTCCTGCACACGCTTTTTACTGTCCCTTTCCACACTGCTAACGCAATAAGCCTGGACATTACTTTAGTCACCTCTAGTCGAGAAAAACGTATTTTCCTAGTACATTCATTGTCAATTTCATCAACCACCCGAGCCACTGCCTGTTCACCCCGCTATCATCCAATAACGAGGTCAGTACAGGTGCATCAAAGCTGGGACTGAGAGAATGAAAAACAGCTTCTATCTCAAGGCCATCAGACTGTTAAATAGCCATCACTAGCACATTAGAGGCTGCTGCTGCCTATTGAAATCACTGTTCACTTTAATAATGTTTACATATCTTGCACTACTCATCTCATATGTATATACTGTATTCTATAATATACTACTGTATCTTAGTCCATGCCGCTCTGTCATTGCTTGTCCATATATGTATATATTCTTAAATTCCATTCCTTACTAGTTTTGTGTGTATTGGGTATATGTTGTGAAATTGTTAGATATTACTTGTTAGATATTACTGCACTGTCGGAGCTAGAAGCACAAGCATTTCGCTACACCCGCTATAACATCTGCTAAACACGTGTATGTGACAAATAACATTTGATTTGATTTGATGTAATTTATTGGCGGGCTGGAAGATGCACTCTTGTCTTTTCTATTCCGATGTAATTTACTCCCAATATCAGATATTAAGATTATTTTCTATAATGCATGTATACTAGGGTTGAGGTTAGTGCATCTGACTAGTGATTATTTACCCGGGGTTCAACACCTGCTATAGTCACTATTTTGTTGCTCTTCCAAAAGCATCACAGGCCTAATACGAGAAATATAGCTAACTAAAGTAATGAGTGACCATCTTAGAAAATCATGGGACATATAGTATTTGGTTGCATAATATTTTATGTCAATCATATTACTGCTTGTAATAGCAGCAATTAAAAGTTATTTATTCACATACAGACATTGGTGAGGCAGCTGAGAAATAAAGTGAATTAGATCAGTCTCAAACCTGCCCCACGCCAATTGCTGGACTTTCACACAGAGTTTACTAAGTCACCCAATTCAAACCACATTTGAAAAAAAAAAAAAAAGTGTATTATTTATCAAGTGTTCTGTTTTGCAATTATACATATAATAAAATAACAACAAAATAATCAAAACGCTATTTAATACTATAATTGTATTTACTAAGATAATATTATTACTAAAATAGTTTCTAAAAGTGTTCTAGGCTACCCTACCCTAGAATTAGGGGTTACGGCTAAATTAGGTTATAAGTAGGGTAAGATTTTCTGTATAGCACTTTGTGACATCTGCTGGTGTAAAAAGGGCTATATAAATACATTTGATTGATTGTTAGGTTTAGGGTTTATATGGCAAAAAACAGTATGGGTTTATGGCACTCTTGCTCCTCCTTGTGGCCGTATGTGGGTACTACATAACTCACTCATGACACTTGCTAGGCTCATAATCTGAGGTAGCAACTGCGTCAGATCTACAAATCAATGAGCTAGACCACCCGATTAGACAACAATCACCCCATTATATCCATTTGGTTTGCAACTCAGTGAACCTGCGCAGCATTCACTCAATTTGAGGCCTACTAACGAAGATTTCGATGCATATCAAATTACCCAGCAGCCATTTAGAAACAACAAGTCGACAAAAAAATTGTTATTTCTTAATTAAAAAATGTCTTCTGGCTGTTTAAAATCGGCCACATCTTGAAAAAGAGGACAGGGACATGCGTTTTGTTTAGATTGTACACTTTTTTCTTAAAACAAATATGGTTAACCATGACCAGAAAATTGTTAATGTTTGATGGCTATCTGCCAGCCATCGCCTCTAAAACTGTGTCTCACCTCACTATAGGTGACCACAACATGTACTCAGGTGAACAGTGTGCGCGCTCACCAAGTAGCCGTAACCTTGTTAATAATAAGTTACCTGAGGTAAACCTACAGGGTTAACGCTCACCAAGTAGCTGTAACCTTGTTAATAATAAGTTACCTGAGGTAAACCTACAGGGTCAATGCTCACCAAGTAGCCGTAACCTTGTTAATAATCAGTTACCTGAGGTAAACCAACAGGGTTAACGCAGGCGGGTCTCATTAATAACAATAGTGAAGCTGGTATTGTGACGCAGAACAATGGACTGGGAATAGAACGTTCTGAAGGCGAGTCGGTGTCACGGAGCTCAACAGAACTAATAGGAGCTGGTAGGGTGAAAAATGACCTAAAATGCCTGCTGTTTCACGATTACTTTATAACTAGAGACAAAAGGTAATATTATTAAACTGGGCTCCATGGCGGATGCAATTACCTCGTTTTTATCACAAAAAAAGCAATGTTAAAAATGACGTGTGTCCTGCCTACTTGAGGCTCCCCGAAAATAATATTCAAAAGTTCAGTCCTTGGACACAGAGGGGTTAAACACTCAAGTTACCGTCCATCTAGTGAAGAGAGGAGAACCGGACAGAGGGAGGGTAGGAAGCCAGCATCCGTCAATGAGAGAGGGAGAAGCCCTCCACGGTATTTAACAGGTGGAAGAAACAACCCGGGAGCTCCATCGGTCCACAAGAAATGCAGGCAGCCGGTGATGATGTAGTGGTAGCTAGGATAACTAGGATGCTGCTGGTAGAGTAGCTAGCTTAGCTAGCTGTACCGACTAGCTTGGCTAACTAGCAGGTCGTCCGTCTGTCCCTCGTCTCGAGGATGATGACGAATCCGGTGAACCACACAATTAAACAAGAACAGCGAGTGAAAAGGATCTGGCTACACTCATACTGTCCCTGACCGTAAAGCAAAAAGCAAATTGAACAATAAACTTCGGCATCTCAACACTGTATCGAACTCTGTCGTTGTTCCCCAAGATCACCTCAGCCCACTCTGCGCGTAACTGGACAATATGCTTGGCGCCAAACCGTACGTGGACGCGGACAGTTCTGTACGGGGACGGGACAGTTCCAGAACGCGGACATGAGCAGAGCCACACAATAAACTAAACCCAGTCTTTACAGTGTCTTACAAAACCATTTCTTAATTTTTTTATATGTAAAACATTCAAAGATTTTTTATAACAATATTTTGAGATCTGGGCCCATATCCAAAAAAAGCGTCTCAGAGTAGAAAATTGGTCGTATAAGTGTTGTAGCAGCCATTCTACTCTTATGGGTATAAATTAAAGCTATGCATGAAGTCTCTAGTCGGCAGATATTTAGGACACCTCATGAGCTGTACTAACCCGTTAAGAGTTAACAGCAGGTGTCTTGATAATACTATAGAATAATGCAGTGAGTCAGTGGTTCCTGCGCCACATGTAATTGCTTTGGAGTTGTTAAAATAATGTTTAGATTTTTCTATATGATCAATCCATAAATAATATAGACCTACATGGAACAGTTTCTCTTCAGCATTTGACAATGATTTCTGTATAATAATAATGTATAATAAGTGTTGGTGATTCAATATCCTAGTTAATCATTACATTACTTTTAACACACTATCTATGTTTTGCTCAGTCTGGCAGTTACCCAGAACTATCAGAGGCTCTCTCTTGTGGCTGCTGCTGATGACAACTGCATGTATGTTATCATAATAATGATGTCTGCATAACATTTTGTCTTCATTTTGGCAGATTAACTCATGCTTATTTCTGAATATTAACTCAGGTTTTCGCCCAGCGGCAAATGAGTTGGAGCTGTGGCAGGCGTTGGACATGTGGCCGAAAAGTGTCCAGTTTGAATACCGGGCCGGGCGCTGGAAAGAACGGACGGAATTGATCTGACCCCTGGAGGGCTGCTGGGTCCACGTCCTCAAAACAATCACCTTTCGTTGGGCCCTTGAGCAAGGCCCTTAACCCCACAACACGCTCTCCATCAAGGGGCGCTGCACTGCAGCTTGAACCTGTGCTGGTCTCAACTGTATGTGTGAGGTCTGCTGTTTGGGGGGGTTATGAACGGAGCAGAAAATACATTTTTGTTGTTTGCTGGAACTAATGGACAAAGTTGTACTGTATTGTAATGTATTGTATTGTAAAGAAGTCAGCCAGAGTTGGGCCATCGTTCGAACAAAGAGATGCCTCCCTGGCCACCAGTGTGTTTGAATATAACGAAGATAAATTCTACCCCCATACAATACTTTCATACACAGTAATTACTTTTTTATATATATAATAATAATAATTAATTATACACATTACATTTTGGATAGATAGTGCTCAGACATCTATAGTGTTTACAGTAATGACTATTACCGATCATGATCTTTTTTAATCCCACCCCTCTGCTACTCTCAGCCCCGCCCACCTATCTCCTTAGAACACCCTCTTTTGATTTCCACCTGCCATATTTTTTTCAGCTGCGCTGTGATTTCTTACATGCATTTTTAACCTTTCTAGTCGCATAGTATCCACAGACTGTAAGTTAAAGGTCATTATTTTTCATAAGAGTATTATTCTATTGTTGATTGACTGACTATGGCTTTCCAAATCCCCAGCACTGCTATTTCTAAGGATAATTTTTCAACCATTCCAATTTTCCTATAAATTATATTCTTAGCTAAAAATATTCCTATTTAATAGTAGTAGCCATAATTCATAAATGGCACCAGGCAGGGTTCTATATGGAGCCATTTTGGTTCAGGGAAGAAGAACCTCTAGAGTTCTGATTAAAGAACCCTATAAAAGGTTTCTATATAGAACTTTTAATGGTTCCATATATTAAGCAAGCGATAGAACCTTTTTTGGTTAAAACAGGAGTGAAGAGTGTGTTGATTTGACGGTAGTATTGTCAAAATTCCGCTTGTAACAACGATCAGAATTAGTAAAAACAATAAGGTTCTGCATGACATCATATTAGACATGACACAATCATTAGACAATAATTGTGTCATGCAAAACTTCTATAGATGTGTGTGTATGCTGGTAAAGATGTGTGTGTATGCTGGTAAAGATGTTTGTGTGTGTGTGTGTGTGTGTGTGTGTGTGTGTGTGTGTGTGTGTGTGTGTGTGTGTGTGTGTGTGTGTGTGTGTGTGTGTGTGTGCTGGTGAGACATCCACATATCACAGTCAAATATACAGGATACAAACATTTCATTACAGCTATATAGCATTTTGCAAAACAAAAATTCATACACAAAAATCTATTAATTAAAATCGTACAACAACAATATTTGACAGACACATGAAGGTACCCATAAGCAATCATTTCTGATGTAAAATAACAAACGTGAAAAAATTGTGGATATAACGTTTTAGAAATAAACTCTTTATAAATTCTTAAACTACATTGTCATCTTACCTCTTAGCTTTGGTGTCATGTTCCCTAGAAAGAGTCATTTTAGAGGCAGGGCCCCCCTCCTCTCTCTCCCCAGAGAGACTCATTTTAGAGGCAGGGCCCCCCTCCTCTCTCTCCCCAGAGAGACTCATTTTAGAGGCAGGGACCCCCTCCTCTCTCTCCCCAGAGAGACTCATTTTAGACCACTGACCCCTAAACAGAGATGCAGCATGTTGGTTGTGGTGAACACAGTGACAACTAATTCTAGAATGTCCATTGTTCTCTTTTATTCATGATCTCTCAGAAATAAAACATTAACTAACAGACATATCGAAACAGTCAGGCTATTTAATGCAATCACATCAACACGTAGTCATGACTGATATTTGTAACCTTTTCTCCATGTAGTGGAACTAATAATAATAATAATAATATAATATTATTATTAATAATAATAATAATAATATATTAATAATAATAATAATAATAATAATAATAATAATAATAATAACAATAATAATAATAATAATACTAATAATAATAATAATAATGTTTCACTTTCTCTTGTAATAATTCCACTCATTCTAGTGTGTTGCTTTGTTCAACAGGTCTGCTATTATTATACTATTATTGAATTTAATTCATAATATCAATGTTAAGAAAAGTATGTTCAGGTTTCATACCAAATTACACAGGAAGTAGGAGCTCATTGTAATTTAGAAAACAACAAATGTTCTGATATTTTGAAAGATTATTTAGAACTATGATACATTAACATTTTTACAAATTGTAAAATAACCACAATATACGAATCCTATAATACGAGATATGAACAATATGTTTTTGAATTTGACTTGCCTACGCCCAGTTAGCACCATTTTGTATGATTGAACTGTCACGTACCTGTCCCAGGTGAAATGGACTGTTAGATCTGAGTGTTTTACTGTCATTCTCTATACTATAATAACACCATATATTTAATTTCCCTACACACTTTACAATAATCCCTTGGAAGAGTCTTACCTTGTAGCCTGAATTCACAACCAGAACATGTCAAGTCATTGAGATATTTTCCGTTGTGCCGAGAGAGCACCTTCCTGATGACAAGTGGCTCTGTATCTATGTTTTAGGTACAGTTGATCTTTGGATGCAATAATATCTGGTCAAAGTCCAGTGACTCAACACCATACTATAGCATTAACATGAACAGTAGTTTAACCTTTGGCCAGTAATGGCCATGGCATACAATAAAATGTAGAATCATTATGATGGATCCAGTTTCAACATACAGTGGGGAGAACAAGTATTTGATACACTGCCAATTTTGTAGGTTTTCCTACTTACAAAGCATGTAGAGGTCTGTCATTTGTATCATAGGTACACTTCAACTGTGAGAGACGGAATCTAAAACAAAAATCCAGAAAATCACATTGTATGATTTTTAAGTAATTAATTTGCATTTTATTGCATGACATAAGTATTTGATACATCAGAAAAGCAGAACTTAATATTTGGTACAGAAACCTTTGTTTGCAATTACAGAGATCATACGTTTCCTGTAGGTCTTGACCAGGTTTGCACACACTTCAGCAGGGATTTTGGCCCACTCCTCCATACAGACCTTCTCCAGATCCTTCAGGTTTCAGGGCTGTCGCTGGGCAATACGGACTTTCAGCTCCCTCCAAAGATTTTTTATTGGGTTCAGGTCTGGAGACTGGCTAGGCCACTCCAGGACCTTGAGATGCTTCTTACGGAGCCACTCCTTAGTTGCCCTGGCTGTGTGTTTTGAGTCGTTGTCATGCTGGAAGACCCAGCCACGACCCATCTTCAATGCTCTTACTGAGGGAAGGAGGTTGTTGGCCAAGATCTCGCGATACATGGCCCCATCCATCCTCCCCTCAATACGGTGCAGTCGTCCTGTTCCCTTTGCAGAAAAGCATCCCCAAAGAATGATGTTTCCACCTCCATGCTTCACGGTTGGGATGGTGTTCTTGGGGTTGTACTCCTCATTCTTCTTCCTCCAAACACAGCGAGTGGAGTTTAGACCAAAAAGCTCTATTTTTGTCTCATCAGACCACATGACCTTCTCCCATTCCTCCTCTGGATCATCCAGATGGTCATTGGCAAACTTCAGATGGGCCTGGACATGCGCTGGCTTGAGCAGGGGGACCTTGCGTGCGCTGCAGGATTTTAATCCATGATGGCGTAGTGTGTTGCTAATGGTTTTCTTTGAGACTGTGGTCCCAGCTCTCTTCAGGTCATTGACCAGGCCCTGCCGTGTAGTTATGGGCTGATCCCTCACCTTCCTCATGATCATTGATGCCCCACGAAGTGAGATCTTGCATGGAGCCCCAGACCGAGTGTGATTGACCGTCATCTTGAACTTCTTCAATTTTCTAATAATTGCGCCAACAGTTGTTGCCTTCTCACCAAGCTGCTTGCCTATTGTCCTGTAGCCCATCCCAGCCTTGTGTAGGTCTACAATTGTATTCCTGATGTCCTTACACAGCTCTCTGGTCTTGGCCATTGTGGAGAGGTTGGAGTCTGTTTGATTGAGTGTGTGGACAGGTGTCTTTTATACAGGTAACGAGTTCAAACAGGTGCAGTTAATACAGGTAATGAGTAGAGAACAGGAGGGCTTCTTAATGAAAAACTAACAGGTCTGTGAGTCCCGGAATTCTTACTGGTTGGTGGGTGATCAAATACTTATGTCATGCAATAAAATGCAAATTAATTACTTAAAAATCATACAATGTGATTTTCTGGATTTTTGTTTTAGATTCCGTCTCTCACAGTTGAAGTGTACCTATGATAAAAAATTACAGACCTCTACATGCTTTGTAAGTAGGAAAACCTGCAAAATCGGCAGTGTATCAAATACTTGTTCTCCCCACTGTATCTCTAACTTTTAAGTATACAGTGGGGTCCCAAATTATTGACTCCCTTGATAAAGATGAGCAAAAATGACTGTATAAAATAAATCATTCAAATACTGAGCTATATTGTAAGCCAAAAAAAATAGGAAATTAAATGATTTTATACTAATACAATTGCCCAGAGAAATAGATTTTGTTTAACAAGTAATACTTTTTTTCTCAAAAAGGTAGGGGTCAAAATTGACACCCCCTTTCAATACCTCCCTTGCGAGGATAACGGCACTGAGCCTTTTTCTAAAATGTTTTATGAGTTGGAGAACACATTGGGAGTGATCTTAGACCATTTCTCCATACAGAATCCTTCCAAATGGCCAACTACAGGAAGGTAAAGGTACAACTAAACACACAATAAAGAAACAAATCTCCCTAATTGACAGGAGGCTTGAATCTTAGTCATTTACCCACCGGCCTCTTACTACTAACTATCCCAATTTATACATTCTACCAACATCATACATAAATAATCCCTGGTAGGATCCTTACTACCATCCCAATTTATACATTCTACCAACATCATACATAAATAATCCCTGGTAGGATCCTTACTACTATCCCAATATATACATTCTACCAACATCATACATAAATAATCCCTGGTAGGATCCTTACTACTATCCCAATGTATACATTCTACCAACATCATACATAAATAATCCCTGGTAGGATCCTTACTACTATCCCAATGTATACATTCTACCAACATCATACATAAATAATCCCTGGTAGGATCCTTACTACTATCCCAATGTATACATTCTACCAACATCATACATAAATAATCCCTGGTAGGATCCTTACTACTATCCCAATGTATACATTCTACCAACATCATACATAAATAATCCCTGGTAGGATCCTTACTACTATCCCAATGTATACATTCTACCAACATCATACATAAATAATCCCTGGTAGGATCCTTACTACTATCCCAATGTATACATTCTACCAACATCATACATAAATAATCCCTGGTAGGATCCTTACTACTATCCCAATGTATACATTATACCAACATCATACATAAATCATCACTGGTAGGATTCTTACATTGCAGCCTGAATTCAAAACCAGAACATGTCAAGTCAGTGAGATGAATATAAAGTGTAATATTGGGATGTAGACTCAAAATGTAATACATTTCAACTCTATATCTGACATGGTCCAGGTGTCTTCTTTTTTTTAAAGCCCATAACCATGTGTGTGAGGTGTGTACTTTTGTTTCAAAGTAGATTTGTTTAAGAATACCAAGAAACACTGTGTGACCCTGATTTAGGCCACTGCAGGACAAGGTTAATCATTAAAAACAATATGGTATGAACAACTTGCCAGTGTCCAGGACCAGTGATTCAAGTCTGAAGCACCGTCCCAAATGACACCCTGTTCCCTCCATAGTGCACTACTTTAGACCAGGACCAATAGGGCTGTAGTAGTGCACTATATAGGGTGCCATTTGAGGAGGCAGACTGAGTGTTATCCAGTCTTCTCTCTCTCTCCTCTCTCTCTCTCTCTCTCTCTCTCTCTCTCTCTCTCTCTCTCTCTCTCTCTCTCTCTCTCTCCTCTCTCTCTCTCTCTCTCTCTCTCTCTCTCTCTCTCTCTCTCCTCTCCTCTCTCTCTTCTCTCCCTCCCAGATTGTTAGGTTAATGGACTATGGAAACCTTCTGAGAATCTGCCATACAGAGAGAGCTACAAATTAACATGACTGAACTATTTTAGTAAAAGGAAATTGCATTAAACCGTGTTAAACACATTTCCATGTATGTTGTTCTCTCTCTCTCTGTTTGCAGGACTAGAAATTGGGTTTAAATCAGGTCAATACAGCAGAGAATGAATTATATATCCTCAAACCGTAGACCTCATGTCCGTCCACATGCTGGCTCAAACCTAACCCTAACCCTAACCCAACCCTGTCCCTAACCCTAACCCTAACCCTAACCCAACCCTGTCCCTAACCCTATCCCTAACCTCAAGCAGCAGCACTGTGGAAAGACTAATGCCAAGTTGTTTTGATGAATTGTGATCTGCATGAATTTTAACAAACAACTCCACTCTACTACAAAGTTAATATTCAATGTGATAAAAAACAACTTGTTCCTTACTTTTTATTTTGTTTTAGAAACCACTTTTCAGACCTTGTTTTTCCATTACCACATTTAAATGTACCCCTTGATTTCTGTTGAATATTTAGTGTTTGTGTGTGTATCTTGTTGCCTAGTTTTCAGCAGAAGGGATCCAGGTGGGTATCTGAAGTTCAATTGATCCTGATTGTTTACAGGTTTGATGCCAGGAACAACTAGTGAAGATATATACACTCCAGAAATCATATTCTCATGAAATCATATGACCTATAATTAGAGAAAAGGATTCCTGTGAACGCGGCCTGCTACAAGCAGGAAACAAGCTATGGATGTGTGATCTATCTTGGCATCTTTTTGGGGTAACCACATTGGAACATTCCAACATTCATCTTTAAGGACATGAACTGGCAGAACAGGTTTCAGCAAAGTATGGAGTCATTGTTTTCAGGAAGGTATCTCCATGGCGATAGGAGGGACAGGAGGCAGACTAAGGGCAAGGGAAGCCACCTGAACTACTGCCCTACAAAGGCAAAGAGCAGTCTACGCAAACAGTGAATCTGAGACAAATGGCTTTAAAGTTTGGTTTTTTGTCCAATCATATCAACCCATGACCACTGATCTGACCTATGACCCCTTAATGCTGATACTGCACTCTGCCTTTGTATGACCTTAAACAGTTGTATGGGTCATGCAGAAGCAAAGTGCAGCATGTAGAAATCTAAATGTGTTTATCCAGCTTTCTTGTTGTTTTTCTGTTTGATGGAAACAGTTTGAGAGTTGTAACTATATTCCAACTGTATTTAATGGTGTTATGTAGTCGTGTTTTCATGTTTTCAATGTTGTATTGGAGTAGGCCTAACCCTCACCAATATTATGTTGATGGAGAGAGACACCAGACAAGATGAGAGGACATCAATAGACGACACAGAGAAAGTGATGGAGAGAGAGACAGAGACACCAGACAAGACACAGAGACAGCAACAGAAGAATATGATATGATGGAGAGAGACACCAGACAAGACACAGAGACAGCAACAGAAGAATATGATATGATGGAGAGAGACACCAGACAAGACACAGAGACAGCAACAGAATAATATGATATGATGGAGAGAGACACCAGAACAAGACACAGAGACAGCAACAGAAGAATAGGATATGATGGAGAGAGACACCAGACAAGATGAGAGACAGTGATGGAGAGAGACAGAGGAGGGGAGAACACACAGGAGAGAGAGAGAGAGAGAGAGCAAGAGAGAGAGA